>NW_005841985.1:457280-461895 GCF_000455745.1 Alligator sinensis
TAATGAACCCATGTTGGTCGCCCCTAAGCATAACCTCCCCTGCTGGCCCCTCGTGGACATGCGCCAGGATAATTCTCTCAAAAAGCTTACCCAGGATCGAGGTAAGACTAACTGGCCTATAGTTTCCTGGATCCTCCTTCCTCCCTTTTTTGAAAATGGGAACCACATTGGCCCTTTTCCAGTCCTTTGGCACCATTCCAGAGCCCCATGAGTGCTCATAAAGCCGTGCCAGGGGTCGCACAGTGACCTCTGCTAATTCCCTCAGCACTCTGGGGTGGAGATCATCAGGACCTGCTGATTTAAATACATCCAGTCCCTCCAGAAGTTCCCTGACTAGATCATCACTGACCCTAGGCCTGGGTGCACCTTCCCTGGGGCCTGAGGGGGTCCCTGCTCAGGAAAATGGAGGCAAAGAAATCATTAAATAGGTTAGCCTTGTTGTCTGGTGTGACAACCAGATTTCCTAGCGTGTCTTGCAGAGGCCCCAGATGGCTGACACCAGGCATACTTTAATAGTCAATGGCATATCAGTGGGTTAGATCATGGCTGCTCCTATGTGAATACAGTCAGGGAACTGTTGCCATCAGTGGTGCTAAGGACTAGCATAGACGGGTCATGCCCCACTCTTCTTCTTTGCCATCTGGGAAAAGCACATGCTGCACATTGTAATTGAGTGGAGTGTGGCCAATCAGGGTAGGTCACCTGTGTTGAAGGGCACAAGCCAGGAACCCAAGAGCCAGGCATTCAGACTCTAGGGGTTTAGGCAGGGATGCAAGCAGTAAAGCAGGCAGTAGGAACTAGGCTAGGGGTACCGAGGCACAGCAAGGCAGGGGCCCAAGCATGTGGGCCTTTCTTACTCTAGCCTTTGGGGAAGACTCAGCCTAGTCTCTGATCACTTCCAGCTGGGCTTAGACTCATTAATGCATATCCTTGGTTGAAGGGCTTATGTTTATCTTCTGGATGGCAACTTTTTCAGTTAAGGGATGGATTTTATAAGCTGGTTGTACCAATGAGTTAATATTGGAATATTTTATATTAATGTGCTGTAATGTATATAGAACAAGGAAACAAAAGCATTTTCTCCACATTCTCTCATCACAAGGAGAGGTAGCTGATGGAAGAAACGAGTCCCTGAGATGCACATAAATCAAGGCATTTCAGGAGGGAACCAGAACCGTCCACGTGGAAACCCTCTTACTCTGAACTGATCCTGAGTTCCTTGCTCTACTTCCTCAGGCCCACTGTGTTGCCAGCGATTTTCCTTGAAGAAGCTCTGAAGTACATAGGGACCCTTCAAAATATACTAATTTTCCTCAAAATTATTTCTTGGGCATGAGAGGACAAGGAAAATGATGTTTTCTTCTCTTAATGTCCCTATTTCCTGGGCCTACACGCTCTCTGCCACTGCCCCTGTCCCAGGCCTTCTATGGAGCCTAGAGATAGAGAAAGGACCTTTCCCCCAGCTCGAAAGAGCACTGGCTGACGTGCAACGATTTGTTCTTAGAGAGCCTGAAATGCAAATAAAATCTTACCATCCAAATAGTTACAAAAAGGTTGCCAAGTCTTCTAATATGAATTAAACAAACACTTTCCTACTGTTTCTTCATACCGTGTGTTTTAAAAATATGTAGATGTCTTACCCTACTACCAAGGCATGTGGGCAATGAATTAGTTCAAATGTTGTCACAGATGACATATTTCAGGGTTATGAGCGCAATAAACTTGGCATTGTAAACACAACCCTTCAAAAATCATGAGTCAGGCTCCAAAAGTCATGAGCTTATTTAAAAATAAAAAGGGAACTGTTTAGCTGCCTCTGGGTTTTGAGCCTTGATGGTTCACATTTTCCAACTTTTTTCTACAGCCATGAAGGATAGAAATGATTTTTTACATGAAAGCTCAGAATTGTACATAGTCACATGACTCTGGAAGCTGGAGCCATAAGAAAAAGATCAAATATTGTGAAATTTATGATAAAAATAATTATGGAGTGATAATTTCAAACCTTTCTAAAGCAGAGGTGCTCAACCCCTGGCTTGCAGGACAAATGTGGCCCATGGAGCCATAGGTATTCACCCCACGGAGCTCACCACAGATCTGGAAATTTGGCAGCAGGGGAGCAGTGGCAATAAATATGGCTACTCACTCCCATGCCAAATTCCCAAGCCCCATGCAGCAGGGTCCTGCACCCCCATGGCTGGATGAGGCCAGGTCATGCCCTCCCCCCAGCCTGGATGGGGCTGAACTATGCCCCTGTTCTGCCCTGGGGCCGAGTTGGGGTCAGCTCAAGCCCGCTTCCCCCTGTGGGGCCAGGTCAAACCCTCTTCCCTTGTGGGGCTGGTTTGGAGCTGGGCCATGCCCCTTTCCCCTTCAGGCTGGGCCATGCCCCATCCCCCCTGGGGCCAGGTTAAGCCTGCGCCACTCTCCTTTTCCCTGTGGGGCTGAGCCATGCCCTCTCCCTCCCCTGCACAGAGCCAGGTTGGAGCCAGGATGCCTCTGGAGCTAGGGTAGCCTGGGCACTGCCCATCTGGTCTACTGGCCAAAAAGTTTGAGCCCCACTGTTCTAAGGTATTTCTAGGCCATCCAGTTCTGTAATAGCTAAGAAGCATCAGTATTCAAGACTGAGAAAGCTTTTAAAGAATTTACTTTTGGTTTTAGTATCAGTAAATAGGCTTTCACAGTGCGACTAAGTTTTTTTCTGGTTACAAAGATCACTGCTTGTTTGAATGAAAGAGGGAAAGACAGCGACTGTTTAAAGAGTACAAGAAAAACCACAAATGTGGAGGGACAGGGTATTCACATCCTCCTGCATTTGCTCTGAAATTGTGTAAAATTCCTAGTTAAGTCAAAGGGAGTTCTTTGTACACACTCAAGGGAAGTATGTCGCTCTAAAGGAAGCCCAATTTAGCAATAAATTGGCTGTCCCACCATGTGGAAGTACCTATATTAATATGTAGTTGTTGTCAGCCAAATTCCTGAATTCTAATTAGGACTTCTTTTCAGTGTCATGGACCAAACCCAGGTTATTTTTATAGTGAAACCTGAAGCTGAATTCATTTCTGTGTGTGTGTGTCTCGGGCTGAATATTAGCAGGCATTTTTAGAAAACTTCTGGCTGATCTGAAGGAAGAGCATGCTGAGGTGGGAGCTCACACAAATAGTGTGACTTGCATTCCACAGCCATAATGGACCAGTCTGCTGGCCAGGGTGGGGAGCTGGAGATGACCTGACACAACTGGGTTTCCGGGAAATCACCTGTGTCTGGTGCTTGTATCCTGTATTGCCCTAATGCAAGATTAAGTACAGTCTGTCCTCAATTACGTCATTTTCAATTTCTAGGTACTCAAATTGCACATGTGAAAATACTCTAGGTCTGATTCCCTTCTGTGGCTTGCTACGCTGGCATTGGGCCAGTAACACTAGTGTAGCTGTACCAGTGCAATCTCTCAGCATAAACCCACTTGCACCAATATGGTTTACCTCAGTTTCAAACCGGGCTGAGTCAATTTTTACTCTGATGCAGGACATGGATGCCAGAAGTTTGAACTAGGGTGTTGGTTGTAGCCATGCTCATCTAGACCAACTGAATTGTTGGAAAAAAAATTCTTAGCAAGCTTTTGGGTACAGGCACCCTTCTTTAGGTATGGGGAGAGGTTTTACATTTTTTGTCCTGGCATGCACATTAAAGGTGCTTTGGGCCACAGGACGTTTGCTTCTGGTGAAAAGGTTGGCGAGGTTCAGTGCCTGTTTAAAAGCTAGGATGGGTGGTTCTGAAAAGATCTCTTTAAGAACTGGGTCTTCTTCTAGTATGGGTTGTAAGTGTTTGAGGACCTTCTGTATAGGTTCCAGGGAAGGATGGTATGTCAGAACTAAAGGTGTGTGATTTGTGGGAATTTTCTTTTTGTACTGCAGCAATACTTCACATGGTATCCAGCTGGCTCTTTCAGAAATGTGACCTGTCTCTCTGGAGGAGTGTTCTTGTTGAGTGAAAGCCCTTTTGAGATTTGTGAGATGACAATCATAGGTGTTCTCCTTAGTGCAAATTTGGTGGTATTGGAGGGCTTGGCAGTATATTACAGCTTTCTTGGTCTGTTTAGGGTGATTGCTGGTTCTGTGTAAATAATATGTATGTTGGTCCATAAGTTTCTTATATATGATGGTTTGTATTATTAAATTTGTGATGGAAATCAATCAGAGATTCCAGGTTTTTGGTCCAAATGATGATGTCATCTATATATCTTGGGTATAGCATGGTTTTGATGGTACAGTTCTTGATTAATTCTTTTTTCAGTTGGCGCATCAAAAGATTGTCATATTGTAGGGCCATTTTGGTGCCCATATTTGAACTGTTTGAACTGTTTGAACTTGACCCTGGGCGGGTCAAGCCCTGCCCAGGCCCCTACTTCGCCCAGCCCCCCAGGGAGCCATGCGACCGGAGCCGCGCAAACAGGCTGCGCAAACAGGCACGCTTCTCTGCCGGCGCGTGAGTTAGCGCGGAGTTCGCATGGGAGGGCCCCGGACCCTGCCTGCGGACCCCCCAGGGTAGACAGCCCCAGCCGTAGCCAGCCTACCAGAGGCATGACACGGATGGGGACGCGGCGCACCGCTCGCGGCAC
>NW_005841985.1:465258-471946 GCF_000455745.1 Alligator sinensis
GGGCGTCATTCTCCCCCTGTACTCGGCCTTAGTGAGGCCGCAGCTGGAGTACTGTGTCCAGTTTTGGGCTCCACAATTCAAAAAGGATGTGGAGAAGCTTGAGAGAGTCCAGAGAAGAGCCACGCGCATGATCAGAGGTCAGGGAAGCAGACCCTACGATGACAGGCTGAGAGCCCTGGGGCTCTTTAGCCTGAAAAAGCGCAGGCTCAGGGGTGATCTGATGGCCACCTACAAGTTTATCAGGGGTGACCACCAGCATCTGGGGGAACGTTTGTTCACCAGAGCGCCCCAAGGGATGACGAGGTCGAATGGTCACAAACTACTTCAAGATTGTTTCAGGCTGGACATAAGGAAGAACTTCTTTACTGTCCGAGCCCCCAAGGTCTGGAACAGCCTGCCACCGGAGGTGGTTCAAGCGCCTTCATTGAACACCTTCAAGATGAAACTGGATGCTTATCTTGCTGGGATCCTATGACCCCAGCTGACTTCCTGCCCTTTGGGCGGGGGGCTGGACTCGATGATCTTCCGAGGTCCCTTCCAGCCCTGATGTCTATGAAATCTATGAAATTATGCAGTTATGTCAGTGTTACTATTCCCATTCAGCCAGCCTCACTGTAAGAAAGGCCTGCCTGTGACTGGAATTCTAGTAAGGGAAACAGGACCAAAGTCTGCATTTGTTTAATCTCAGACCTGGATGTGGGTTTTTTGAAAGGCTGGGCTTGGACACTTATTATAATTTGAACTGTGGGTGAAGGTTTTCATGGGTCACTTCCATAATTCCTGGTCCACATATTAGTACAATGTACACACACTGCCTCTTTTCTGTGATTTCTGGAACAGGTCTCATTCCCATGCCAGATGTTCCAGCCTCTGTTTTTTCATGAAAACAAGAACAAGGCTCTAATTCAGCTGAAAGCAACCCCTGCAGCTGCTACTCTGGGAACTCTATGGTCCTCTTGTACTCTGAAGAGGTTAAGTACAGTTCTTAAAGGAAAAATATCCCCACTTCAACAACTTTAGAAGAAGCTTATTAGATATTTCCTACCACTGCCTCCTCCACAATACAGCCCTGGTTTCAACTCTGAGATTTTGAGGAAAAATTGGTGAGGAAAAGGGCTGCTGAGCATGTTCAGAGTCTCCTAGACATCAGATATCAGAATGTGGGAATGACCCACATTCCTCATCTAACCAGGGGTATTGGCTTGGCAAGAACTTTAGACAAGCTAAGGCTTCGTCTTGCATAGGTGACAGGCCTGCTCCCATCTGAGGTCAATTATATATGGCAATTTATGCCAGCATTAATTCTTTTACTAAGAGAAGTAGATGACAATGGCTGTAAAAATATTTTTCCATGGCTAAGCTGACATCATAGGAGGTAAAAACAGACAGACAAAAAACTAGAGATTACTACAGGCTCAGATATTTAAGTTATAATCTCCACACTATAGACTCCATACCACAGGGACTGAAGAATGGAGGTGGGAGTATGGTTTCATAGTTTCATAGTTGGTAGGGTCAGAAGGGACCTGAACAGATCATCAAGTTTGACCCCCTGCCACAGGCAGGAAAAAGTACTAGGGTCAAACGACCCTGGCAAGGTGTCTATCTAGCCTCCTCTTAAAGACCCCCCGGGGTAGGAGCGAGGACCACTTCCCTTGGAAGCTGGTTCCAGATCCTAGCCGCCCTGACTGTGAAGTAACGCCTCCTGATATCCAGCCTGAATCTGCTCTGTGTCAGCTTATGGCCGTTGTTCCTTGTTACTCCCGGTAGTGCTCGGGGGAATAGGGACTCTCCCATTGCCTGCTGGTCTCCCTTGGCCAGTTTATAGATGGCCACCAGATCCCCTCTTAGCCTCCCCTTGTGGAGGCTGAACAGGTTCAGGTCCCGTAGCCTATCCTCATAGGACCTGCCCTGCTGCCCTCTGATCATGCGGGTGGCCCTCCTCTGGGCCCTCTCCATGTTGTCCACATCCCTCCTGAAGTGCAGCACCCAGAACTGGATGCAGTACTCCAACTGCGGCCTGGCCAGTGTCGCATAGAGGGGGAGGATCACCTCCTTGGACCTGCTCGTGATGCATCTGTGGATGCATGACAAGGTGCAGTTAACCTTTCTGACTGCATCCCCACACCGGCGGCCCATGTTCACCTTTGAGTCAATAATGACTGCAAGATCCTTTTCTGCCTCTGTGCTGGTGAGAGGGGAGTTCCCCAGCCTGTAGGTATGCTGCTGGTTCTTCCCTCCCAGGTGCAGCACCTTGCACTTGTCAGTGTTGAAACCCATCCTGTTCTCATCCGCCCACCTCTGTAACTCATCTAGGTCTGATTGCAGCTTGTCCCTTCCCTCTAGTGTGCCCACCTCCCCCCACATCTTAGTGTCATCTGCGAATTTGAAAAAGATGCTATTTACCCCCTCGTCCAAGTCACTGATGAACATGTTGAACAGCGCAGGCCCGAGGACCAAGCCCTGGGGGACCCCACTGCCCACATCCCTCCAGGTCGAAAAAGACCTGTCCACCACCACTCTCTGGGTACGGCCCTCCAGGCAATTGGCAACCCATCTGACAGTGTAGGGATCGACACCACAGTAGCCTAGTTTTTTAATGAGAATGGGTTGAGAGACAGTGTTGAAGGCTTTTCTAAAGTCCAGAAAGACTACGTCCACTGTGATGCCTGCATCCAAGGATTTAGTGACCTGATCATAGAAGGCCACCAGGTTGGTCTGACAGGACCTGCCTCTGATGAACCCATGTTGGTTGCCCCTAAGCATAACCTCCCCTGCTGGTCCCTAGCAGATGTGCTCCTGGATAATTTTCTCGAAGAGCTTCCCCAGGACCAAGGTAAGACTAACAGGCGTACAGTTTCCTGGGTTCTCCCTTCTCCCTTTTTTGAAAATGGGGACCACATTGGCCCTCTTCCAGTCCTCTGGCATCTCGCCAGAGCACCAGAAGTGCTCGTAAAGCGGTGCTTGTAAAGTTTCCTAAGAGGCATCTCAGAACAAATCCCAGCAGCGGAAAATGGATCTCCCCTGCACACTTCCTCTGCTTTTAGGCAAGCTGGAAAGTAACCTCTACTTTCTGGGCAGCTGTGCATGGGTGACTTGAAAGGAGTGGGCATGGGATTTGTGACCCACAGGAGGGGGTGAGCTTTTCTGCAGTATTCTGTCACCCACAGTTTTACGTTGTCTATTTATTGTTTCTGTAGGAAAGTGTAGGGGGATATGTAGAGATAAGCTTTTGTTTTGCCTTGCTGTAAAATAGACTGGCCTTTCAAACAGCTAGAACACAGGGCCCTCCAGATTTCACCTGGCCCAGAATGTCAGCTGGATGGAGCCTGCACTAGACTAAATACACAAGAAATGCCTGAGACCTGGTGGAACTGATCTCTTCAAAATACCCAGGCAAAATCGAAAGCTGCAACACAAGTTCAAGCTGAGCAGAAAGTATATGAAATCAGAGAATAAATGCTGTGAAAGTAATAAATGGTGGCAAAGTAATTGTAGTAATGGAAGCATCAGCTGCATCCTGTACTAGGAAGACAAAAATGTTGAATCCATTGTGGATGCTCTGTATGGGAGAGGTTTGCTCCAGAAAAGCAGTAAACAGAGGCAGATTGTTTTTTATAGATGTTAAAATATATCGTGTGATCGTTCTTTGTTTCTTGTTTGGCTTGTTGTCATGGTTTTTTAAGTTGGCAGAATTAAAAGAAAAAAGTTAGGATGCTGAAGGTTAGTCACAGAAGTAGGGATGTGAATGGTTAAATGACTAATAGTTTAACCAGTGAGCCCAGTGATAACTGGTTATAACTTACCAGTTATAGTTTATCATAGAGTGGGGCACAATCTAGCAGGGAATTGGGGGTGGGGGGGAGGGAGGGAAGCCACATGGTATTCTGGCAGGAACTGGATGGTGGCAGGGCAGATGGGAGAGAGGGAGGGAGGGAGGAATGGAAGCAAGGACTAGTACCTATAGCTAGGCTCCGCAGGCCCTAGTGCAGCTGCTTGCAGCCTCCCTACCACTTGCCAGGAGTAGCCGGGCTCCAGCAGGTTCCTGCCACCCACCATGGAGCCCAGGTTACTCGTGGCAGGCAGCAGGGAAGTTGCAAGCAGCTGCATTGGGGTCTGCAGACCCTAGGTGTAGGTAAAATTCCCCCCTCTTTCTGCCCCCCTTCTCACCCCTCCCTCCCTCTTTCTGCCTGCCACCTTCCAGTTCCTGCTAGAGCACCACATGGCTTCCCTTCCCCACTTTCCTTGCTGGACTGTGCTCCCCACCCTGCAGAGCCTAGCTATTAGGCACTCCCTGTTTTCCCTACTCTACCCAGCTCATCACGAGGTACGACCCCAGGGAGCTGCTGAGTCCTTACCCCACCACAGGGTTGTGGAAATGGCCCGCAGGTAGCAAGGTTGGACAGAGGTGCCAGAGCAGCTTCACATGGACCAGGATGGGGGTTGCCATACCAATTAATCATTTAATAACTGCAATTACAACAGGTTAAACAGATATTTTTTAACTGGTATTTACATCCCTAGTTCAAAGGTGACATACTGGATCTATTCATAAGTCATAGTGTAACAGTGTAACTTTAATGATTCCCTCAATAATTTTTCAACAGCTTTACAGTTTTTTGGCACTTTCTGTGATGGGAAGGAAATACCTTTCAAGAGTCCAGTGATTGCCCTGAAGCAATATAGCATATGTTGTTTGACAGTAAGAGTGTTTAACAGGACACTTCCCTTAAAGAAGTTGGGATTTTCATAGAAGTGAAGCTTCGGCCCTTCAAAACATTATCCCAGTATGACATGTTTGCTATTTTACATACTTAGGCTATTTCATTTTGGGTGATCTTAAGTTATTCTCATTTTGCACTGAATCATCGTTACTCCAGCCCCTATCCAGTAGAATACTTGAGTACCAGCTAAATGTGAAGCACGCAAATAGTCCCAATGACATAAATGCTTTGCTACATTAGGTAATAGTGCTTGACACCTATGAGGAGCAAGCCCACACTGAATATTTGTTGATAAAAATGATGCTTTACTGTAAAAACTGAGGGCTCGATCCTGGACCAGGCTAAATTGGCAAAGTTTCAATTAGATACAGACCTGTGCCCTGTATCTTTCCTACTTGGAAACAGAAATGCTATTCTTCTGTTCTGATGTTCTGTGACTTGCTTAAAATTTCAGAAAATAAAACCATCTGTGTAGTTCAAGTGGTGCATTGATAACATACTGGTAGTTATCTCCTACCTGTACTGCCCAGTGAAGAGCTGTTTTAAAGTCTTTGTCCACCAGAGTTAGATCTGCTCCTTTCTGCAACAGTATTTGCACATGTTGGGGCCGATTATGGAAAGCAGCCCAGTGAAGCGCAGTCATTCCCTGAAAAGCACAAACCAAGAGAGCACAGAATTATCATTCACAGGAAGATTTTGAATTCTAAAACATTCAGTTTGCTTTTTTTTTTTTGTTGCTAGAAACAAGCTGGATAATTTTCAGAAATGTTTGGAGTACAGTATGTTCTCAGTTATCCAAACCCCTTTGAAAAGCACCTGCTGGAAAGCAGTTTGGATGGCTGATTGTATTTGGGTAAAGGAAACAGTTAAAATGTACTGTGTGAAACCTAAGAATGGAGGTAAAATACAGTATAACCTCATAATCCGGATCTTGAAAATCCAGAATTCTCAAAAATCCAGCACTTTTAAAGCTTCCCCCTCTGCTCCCCTGGATGTGGAGGGGGAAGCTTGAATGCGGTGGCTACCGCCGCCATCCACCACCCCGTGCTGCCGGTCTGTGTGAGGCCGTTGCTCCAGGACTGGCCTCTGCTCCCCCACTGCCCCCAGAGGCAGAGGGGGAAGCTTGCATGCAGCAGCTGCTGCCGCCATCCACCACCCCGCTCTACATGCGGTCTCTGCTCTGGGACTGGTCGCCACTACTCCCCCCCGCTCCTCTCCCACCCCTCCACTCCACGATTGGCCACAGTTCCAGTTTAAAGAAAAATGGAATTTTCAAATTTCTGGCAGGTGCTCAGTCCCAAGCATGCCGGATTTATGAAGTTATACAGTATTGTATTAAATAAAGCTTACAAGATAAGATTATACCATACAGACATTTACAAGTTACAGTACTGTATCAAACTTCAGAGATACTGTATTCAATGCACTGTAACTGTTTCAAGTCAGTTGCTCTTCAGATAACAGAGGTTTGATAACCAAGGACATTTTGCAAGGGAAATTCCCCTTCTCAGGATTTTAAGGTGGAAGAATTTCAAGCAATTTCTAATTTAATAGGATTGTGTCATAAGAGAAGACAATCAATAAAAAATGCTTAGTATAGGAGACCAATGCAAATATTAAGTGCCTCAGTGTAAGAGGAAGCCTGGGGCTCCTGTTACTTTAAGAGGAAAAAGCAGTAGTAAACAGTTCTTGGAGTGACAAACAAAGGCTGGCTGCAAAGGGATAAGCAGCTAGAGCAGGGGCAGGCAAAATATAGTCCATGGCTGGATTCGGCCCACCAGGCCATTCTATCCAGCCCGTGGGGCCCCTTAAAAATTTAGAAAATTAATATTTATCTGCTCCTGGCTGCCTGTCAAAGATGACAGGGGCCAGGGGCAATAGGACCCAAGGGAAGCCGGCAGCAGGACCCAGCAGCTTAGCAGCAAGGCCCAAACCGCCCCCCCTCCCCCCCCAAGCCCCCTTCC
>NW_005841985.1:472069-488282 GCF_000455745.1 Alligator sinensis
CAGTGAGCGGGCACATGGAGTGCAGCATCAGCTGTGTGGGAGTGCGGGGCCCATGCTGGTGTCCCAGGGTGAGCACCAGCGGGACCCAGAGCAGGGAAGCAGGAGTCCTGCAGGAATTCTGCCCCCCCACCAACATAGCTGGTGCTGGACTCCATGCTCCTGCTGCCCCACTCTGAGCCCCGCTGGCCCTGGCCCCAGGGCACCGACATGGGCCCCATGCTCCCGCCCAGCTGTCACCCACTCACCGCCACTCCCCCCACCCATCCGCCTGTAGCTGCCATTTCCCTGCTTTCCTGCCCTCTGCTGGCTACTCCAGCATCACGTGGCTCCCAGCTACATCGGGTTGCTACCCCAATATGTTTCAGCTTCCAGGTCCCTGATTCACCCCAGCAATTTCCCCCAGGACTGGTCAGCCCCAGAGCAGAGGTACCTGTGATGGTGGACGGACACTAGTACCAGTACACAGCTGTCCTGGACAGCGGATTGCAGGTGACAATCATGTTTTGTTCCTTTTATGACCAACACCTAAAACATCTGCCCCTGCAATCACTGACAGGGTTAGGTCTCTGCGGTCTGAGTCATGAAGCCTACCCCTATAGCGGATATGTAATAGCTCACCTCAAGTTCCCCAAAGGTGTCATGGGTGTTAAAAGAGAAGTGTCCACTGTGGCATTGGTGTGTACAGATCCCAACTGGATGCAGGGGACCTCAATCATAGTGGGGACTAACTCCAGCCTATTTCAGATCCTGACAGGGAATTATAAGCAGAAGCTGGGAAACAATATTCAGCGACCCTTAAGACGCATGCCCTATGTGCTGTGGCATATCAAAAGATTGAGAACTAGCCACTAAAGAAAGGTGACTCTACTATGGGAGCATTACACTACACTTGTACTGCCCATGAGTGCGTGTCTGCCCAAAGCAGCTAGCTGCTGCATACTAAGTGCCAGTGTCCTGTGGGATTTGGCAATCAAAAGCTGGCAGTGTTGGAACCTGTGTGCTGGTAGGGATCGCTTAAGAGAATGCTGGTCCGCAGTGGTGTAATCTTACTCAGGAAAGCAGCACCATGGGAGATCTTGGTGCTGGTAGCCAACCCCTCAGGGCAGAACCTTTTTGTGGAACCTGGGCAAAAAGTGGCAACCTGAAGGAAGTAAATGTGGCCTTGCCACCACTGTGTCCCACTGAAGGGGGGGAGTTGGACCCCACCTGGTTTTATTTTGGAGACTCACCAGTGCATCCGAAGTGGAAGGCCCAGTTACAGCAGAAACTAGGCCCAAAGTCTTCTCGCTTCATGAATGGGACATGGGGTTGGCCAAGGGGCAGAGCACCACATACAGCTACAAGATACTAGACCATTTCATGAATGATAAAGGAAGATTGCGCTTGCCAAAATAGAAGATGTGATGGACAATGCATCTACAAGATTTGATGAACAGTGGAATCATTAAAGAATCAAGAAGCCTGTATGCTTCCCCGATAGTGATTGTGAGAAAGAAAACTGGAACAATCATGATGTGTATAGACTATCATACTTTGAACGGTAGGACAATTGCCGATCAATATACTGTGCCACATGTACAAGACGCCCTGGATTGTCTAATTGGGAGCCAGTGGTTCTCAGTGTTAGATTTACACAGTGGCTATTATCAGATTCTCCTATGGCATAAGGATAAGGAAAAAACTGCTTTTATTTGCTCTTTAGGGTTCTACCAATTCAAAAGGATGTCACAGGGAATTTCAGGAGCCCCATCCACCTTTCAGCAGTTAGTGAGAGTGTGGTGGGAGATATGAACATGAC
Organism: Alligator sinensis; assembly: GCF_000455745.1. Lineage (NCBI taxonomy): Eukaryota > Metazoa > Chordata > Crocodylia > Alligatoridae > Alligator > Alligator sinensis. The sequence continues at coordinate 473,868 of NW_005841985.1, forward strand.
AAAAGTTCTTGTTTACCTCAACAATCTTATAGTGTTTGGCAGAACCCTTGAGGAACATGAGGGGAGATTGATGAAAGTCTTAGATAGGCTAGAAGCTGTGGCACTCAAGTGAGCACTGGACAAATGTAAATTTTGTCAAACTTCCATTAAATATGTCCAACATGTAGTTTCCCAGGACGGAATCAGTACTGATCCTGAGAAAACAGAAGCCATGACTATGTGGCCGTGGCCCCAAAACTATCAGAATCTCAAGAGGTTCCTTGGATTTACAGGATATTATAGGCGTTTTGTCCAAGATTACGCTGCGATAATTAAACCATTAAATGAGTTAACGCGGGGCTGTCAGATGGGGAGACACAAATGCCCTGCCAAGGCCCCCCACACCATGGTGGTGGCACCTACTCAAGCCATTCTGCACCATCCATTGGAACCTTTTGGGTCTTGCTGGACTGACCAGCGTGAAAAAGTGTTCTGAACTTTGACGGCACGGCTCACTCGAGTGCTTGTGCTGGCCTATGCTGGTTCTGCTAAACCCTATGTGTTGCAGACAGACACCAGTCTTGAAAGTCTGGGGGCTGTGCTTTACCAAGACCATGAAGGGAACAAACGCCAGTTGCATTTGCCAGTTGAAGCCTGACACCTAGCAAGATGAGGTACCTGGTTCATAAGCTAGAATTTTTGGCGCTGAAGTGGGTTGTCACTGAGAAGTTTAAAGACTATTTGTATGGGGCAAAGTTCACAGTATGGATGGACAACAATCTCCTGATGTACATTCTGATTAGTGCTAAGCTAGATGCCACTGGGCATCGGTGGGTGCTTGCTCTGTCAGCTTACCCATTTAGTCTACACTACAGAGCTGGGCAACAAAATGTAGATGCAGATGCCCTTTCTCATTGCCCATGTGGTCCTGGGGTGAAGATGGTTAAGGAAGAGGAAGTTAAGAGCATCTGCAACTTGGGAGGACTGGGGAGATCTCTAGAGGACAGGATAGGCGATTGTGTGGCAGAGGTCCTGGGAGTGCCCCTGGAGCGCATTCTGGCAGCCCTGGTGAGTTAAGTTACATCACCTTGACTCAATCTGCTCTGCCCCAGATGAGTATTCCCCAATGGCGAGAGACCCAGAAACAGGGCCCAGAGATTAATGAGATTCTGGAACAAAAGAAGGGTGGAGCCCTTGTGCCTGGGAAGGGGCTCAACACATTGTGCGGCAGAGTGCTAATGTGGGAATGGGTCCAGCTCTAAGTAATAGATGGAGTTCTGTATCAAGTCACCACTAGGCCTCTGGGGAAACAATAGCACAGCTTGTGCTCCCAAAAGTGTACCAGGAGTTAGTTTTGTGGGCACTGCACAATGATTTTGGGCACTTGGGAGCTGAACAGACTCTGGCACCAGTCCGTGATAGATTTTTTTGGCCCTGCATGGCTAGTGATGGGAAGACCAAATGCATGCAGCGGAAGACCCTGCCCAGTAAGACTGCCTACTTACATATGATTCCCAGCTCGAAGGCCCTGGAGCTTGTGTGCATAGATATTCTGTCTGTTGAAACTGACAGTTGAATGTGGGTAACATCTTGGTGGTGATGGATCACTTCACACGATATGCAGAGACCTATCCTATGCAAGATCAGAAAGCTTCCACTATGGCCAAGGTGTTATGGAATAAATATTTTTCTGTGTATATGGGATAAATACTTTTGGGTGTATGGCCATTCAGATCAGGGGAGGGACTTTGAGAGCCAGCTGCTGTGGAGGTCTTGCAGCTAGCTGGGATCAGAAAGTTGCAAATCACACCCTATCACCCGCAGGGAAATCCTCAGTTGGAGAGGTTAACAGAACCTTGCTAAATATGTTGAGACTCTCCACCTGGAGCAAAAGGCCTACTGGAGTCAGTACATTGCTTTTTTAGTGCATGCATATAACACCACAAAAAACGATGTTACTGGGGTCAGTCCCTACTTACTGAAGTTTGGGAGGGAGCCCCATATTCCCATTGATTTATGCTTTGGGGTAACCCCAAATGAGGAGGAGCGTGTCACTCATCATCTATAGGTGGCAAAGTTACAGGAAAAGCTTCGGCAAGCATACCAGTGAGTGCAGGAGGTAGCCCATAGAAACACAGCATGCCATAAAGCAAGGAATGACCTCCAGGTACGCACTCAAGGGTTATAGCCAGGAGACCAAGTGCTTTTAAGAAATGTGGGAGTGGTTGGGAAGCATAAAATAGCCAACTGATGGAGAATGACTCCCTACGTGATAATACGGCAGATGGGAAATCTGCCTGTATATAAGATAAAGCCTGGGGTTGGAGCCAGTATAGAAAGGACTGTACACCACAATTTATTACTGCTCACAGGGGAGTTAGCGGGGCCCCCTTTGCCAGGCTCAGAGGGGCAGCAATCTCCACCAAACCGGCGACTTAGGACCTGGATGAGATCACCAGATACCCATGGTTTTCCAGGCCAGGGCTAGAGGGATGCCTTAGACAGTGAGTCTGACAAGGATTACTTGGGCAGTGGGTCTCAAGCTGAGCACAAGGGCGTACCGTTCATAGCAAGCTGAAGGGGGCTGACAATGTCAGTGGGATACCTCATTTCAGCCAGTGATCCCAATGCCTCCTAGCCCAGGTAGTGAAGTCTACAGGACCCCAGAACCTGCTCCTATGGAGGAGGCCCAGGATTTTGGCAATTTAGAACCAGCTGGGAGCCAACTCTCTCTGGGGCCAGAGGTACCCATGGGGGAGCTGGCATCACTACTCTTCCCAGATACCGCCCGACCTATTCGGGTAGTGAATCCAGTAAAGAAGCTCACTTATGATGCCCCAGGTGTCATTTCAGAAACCCTTGCACTGCACCCCTGGAAATAATAAATGACTACTCTTTACTAGTTACTGAAGTTGGTAAACTCAAACACAGGGGAGAATGTAAAGGTGCTGAAGGGTTTGCTCACATTTTACAATCCCATTCAGGGTGTTTGCACTGTTGGGATTTGGATTTGCAGCAGGCTGTGCACGCAGATATAGTAGGCGCTAACCAGCTGAAGCTTGGAGCTGAAGCCTGCAGAATGCATACATGGGACTGGACAGCTGAAACTCTGAGGTGGGAAGCCCAGGAAAAAAGAAAAGAAAAAGGGAGAGATCTGGGAGAGAGATTAGCTGAGGGCTGCGGGGGAGAAGGTCTGCTTCTGAAAGGGGCTGCTACCAGGACAATTGCTTCTGAGAGGACTACTGGCAGAAGAATTGTTGCTGAGTGAGCTGCTACTGAGGGCAGAGGAGCCATAAGCTACTGAGCACCCAGGATCACTGGATATCCTTTACTAAAGGATAGACTGGAAAAGGGAAGAAACCCCGGTCTCAGGAACAGGTGCACCCAAGGGCCTGACAGACAACTCCATCTTCGGACCAGATGAGAGCATTGCCACACCTCTTCTGAGGCAGAGTGAGCACAGCTTCACTGGTGCTCAACTGCAGCCATCTCACAGTTGATTGCTTTGCTGTGGACAGAGTGATTCTGTGGGGGATCTGGCTGATTAAGTGTATATACCTGTTATAAGCTGTCTGAGTACTAAATTTGATAACACAATTGCTTTTGCTATATGATAAGTATTTGCTTTTATTTGCTGGTATAGATAATTATCAAGCTCATTGAAAAATATTGTGTATGTTATCTACGTGATGCTGAATCTGTTAATTTCTTAGTTGCTATTGTAAATAATAAATTATTGTAAATAGTCATTTAGTATGTGATCTGGTACAGGGAGAACCACGGGAGAGCACTCCACTGAGTGGTGGCTCCCAGCCTGTAGATGGAGTGGGAGTTGACTGAGACCTATTGGCACCCCAAAATCCCGAAAATTTGGACGTGGTTGCGGGTAGCACTGCTGCCAGGGTTACATTAGGAACTGGGGGGCTTACAGGGAGTTGAGACCCAGGATGAGTAGAGGTTTTGTTAAACAGCCAGTGTGCCAAGAGCCTTAGTTATAACCAGTGGGCTTGCTCTTTTGTTATAATTATACTGCTGGTTTAGGTTGAACTAGAAAGGGGTGAGAGGAGGTCCCAGTGGTACCCAAGGGGTACATGGCTGTCTGGAGCCCTGCCAGAGAACAGGGGCTTGACTACAATGTAAGGGACACAATAGGTCAGAGACCCCATAGCCCAAGAGGGGCAGATTGGGGCCGGGGGAACACTGTCCAAAAGGGGCAGTGACAGGGCCAGAGCTCCCACAGCCCAGAGAGAGGCAGAGATAATAACCTGGGAGAAACAAAGCACGGGTCGAGGACCTGTAGTCAAGGAGGGGCAGAAACAGGGCTAGAGAGCCCACAGGCCATGAGGGGTGGAGATAAGAGTCCAGAAGGGTGAAATAGGGGCTGGATCCCAAGAAGCCAGGTCTAGTGCTGTGGATCTAGGCCAAAGTGAACAGCAGAGCAGTGTGGGGGGGCAGAAGCTGGGAAGGCTGAGGTCCTGACAAGGGAGAGGAGGCTGGAGGTGGCCTAGTGGTTTGTGATGAGTGGAAACACCTGCAAGGCATGGACATGGCTATTAGAGAGATACAGAGGCTGTGATGAGCTCAGAAGGCAACAGGTGCCTGTGAGAAGCATGTGCAGGCCAGAAAGGCCCATATAGTAGGTCTGAGAGGGATCCGTGTGCAGAGGATAGGTTATAGATCCCTCTAAGGCTTAATAAACCTTGGAAAGGGAGGCTGCACACAAGATCGAAGTATGCAAGCAAGAGCAAAGGTGGGGGTGGGGGGCACCTTAGAGTTGGAGTGGAGCAGGAGTTGAGTTGCCACCAGGGGATGTGATGGTCACCCCTGGAACACTGGTCCTGTTGCACTCTGTTATAATTATTATAGCCTGTTTTTAAGTAACGCATCAGCAGCTTTATGGGTAGAGGAAAACTTTCTTATAGTCAAATTTGTATTCAGTTTCCATTAGAAGGTTCATTTTAGGCTTGCATTTTATATTAACTCTGACCTAAAATAAATAGCATGGGTTGGATTCTCAGTAGTAAATCAATATTGCATCATTGATGTCAATGGAATTATGCCAGTTTGTGCCAGATGAGAAATGCATCCTAGTATGTCAACAGTAATGTTAAAATATAAACATACTGTATTGTCATTTAAAAAACAACTACCAAAGCAAACAATAAATGATGAACTCACTTGCCCAGTCATGTAGGTTTACCTTCATCAATATCAAAAACACATCTACATACAAAATTTTACTCAGAATCTATAATGTTGCACACGTTCCCTACCAAGTTACCTAAACAACATCCTGCTAAAGTGCCATTAGGAAAGAACAGCATTTTCACCACTTTGCACAAGTGAAAATACACGGTGTAGAAATGAGGTCTATGGTTCTTGCCTAGATTCCAAGAGAATAAAAACCAAAGAATGAAGAATGGAAGAAATTCAAATTTGATATTAGATTTTCCGTTACCTGAGAAAGGGGTCTGCCATTTTACTTATCTATAAAACACTGTTAGCAAGTATGGCATGTGGCATATTAATAATAGATATTGTTGCTAATATCTTCCCAAAATTTGAATTCCTCAGTATTACTTGTTCAGTGCTCCTAAGGTATGTGACAGTGGTACTGAACTCTGAAGTCTCTTAAAGTGTGGATAAAGAGAGGATAAACCAGTTAAACCAAAGAGGTTTTGTTTTTACTTTGTAAGTTTTGCAAAACTTAGTCATTGGGGTTTTGGTTTTGTAAAACCAAAAAAACAGGATGAAATCCTGGCTTCCTTGAAATCAATGAGAATTAGACCATCAACGTCGGCAGAGCTAAAATTTCACCCTGGAGACCTAACACTGTTGATGGACACCGAAGATCCTATAGAAGTTTTGACCCAAAGCTTAACTCCGGTGTTTTCTAGCCTCAGGGATGAATACCAAACCAGTTCATATGAAGAGGGAGATCAGAACAATTAGTGCGAGCTACATGGTCAATCTTTTCACAAGTATTGTGAATCTGCTGCCATGACTAATAAATAATTAGGGTCTCCTTAAAAGATGTCTTCCTCCTAGCTCTTTTTGTGGCCATCAAAACAACTGTCTGTGGTGGTAGCTCTCATATAGAGGCCTTCAGATATCATCAACCTATGTTTGGCTGAACTAGATATTTGCCATGGTAGCAGACTTAGGTGGTATTAATGGAAGCTCCATTCTGTGGAATTAAGGCACAGGGGAGGTTAGTAAAACCACCAAAGAAGAGGAGTTAAGGATGCTGAGCAATATAGAAGAGCCAGCAAAAGAGATATTAAAAAGACATGAAAGAAACAGGAGAAAATGTGTATAGAAATAGAGAGGCCAAAAAGGCAACCAACAAAACAAACAAAAAAACCCAACCCAAGCAGGAGGGTGAAGAAGGGAAAAGAAGATGGCGGTAACACCTGTATGAGGGCATCATGGGGGTCATAGAGGAGGGTAACCAATGTCAATCCAGTCATAAGGGAAGTTGATACCAGAGAGTCTGCACCTGCCGTCCTCCCTGAGAAATGGCCTATCTTATATTTTTATCCAGGGAACTCCTGTGCATATCATCACTTGGCAGCCTCCATGTATAAAATCATAGGCAACCACAGTCACAGAAATTGTGAAACCTACAGATGTATTCCATACTACTGACTGTATTTATATGGTTCTTCTGTGGGGTATTTTTTTTATAAAGCTTATAGGTAGGAAAACTTCACCGTTATCCTTCCAGACAGGAATAGGAAGGGGGAGGAGGTCTTTGTTAGTCAAAACTAGCCTTGAGCAGTCACATTTCCAAGAACACATGAATATGTAGGGTCTAGCACTGAACAGTGGAAAAATATTTTCCTGGTGTCAGGTGGTATTTAAAGAACTTTTGACTTAAAGATTATTTTTTGTGGAAACATACAGTAAAACATTAAAGATTCAGAGTATTGTACTAGGTTCTATGGAGATTACTGACAACTCCACAGTGTCAACAGAGGATCATCTCACAGGTCCTGTGTAAGCAGTTATAAACAGCCTCTGCAAACCACAGTATGGATGGTTGGACATGAAGTATAAGATCAGAGATCAATGTTCCCTCTAAGGAGTAGTGGTCCGTGAGCATGTCGCTTCAGTCCCGCCTCCCCCTTTCGACGCGGTCTGCCGGTAGGTGTCCCAAAGTAAGTGTCCAGGTGGGAGTGGGCAGGGTTCGGCCACCACCCTTCGCCATGCTAACTGCAGCCCAGAGCAGCACAGTGGAGTGCTGTGGGGCAGCCATGGGCTGGACACAATCAATTGTCTTAACACCTAAAAACTTAAAATATAAGAATCTATCATGATCGTACCTGAGAAAGGTATTTCTGATTTACTAGATGCTGAATATCTTACTATAGTTTTGTCAAGGTGATTTTGAATGAAAATTTGAAGCTATTTAAATGCGCAAAAATATTAAATTTTTTCCATTAAAGAAAATTTCTTATAAATTCTTGATACCCAAGGAAAAAAAGAGTTGTGTTTTGCATTCAAAACTAAATGCTTTATTAAAAAGTATTATCCATAACTAATAAATTAATTGTTTGTTATTGCTGTACTCTGCAAGATTTTAGAACTAATGTATCTCATCATCATGTATCTAGTTATTATTTCTAGATTGAAAGAGGAAAAAACAAATTTTCTATCCCTAAGTAATAATTGATCAGAACAATCTGAATCAAGCAAAGTACTCTCTGCACCTGCAAGAGAGGTTAATATTGCCAAAAGTTGCTTGAGAAGTTCATACAACTCTGGTTCCATATTTTTATCAGCAAAGTTTTACCAGTTCAATGGTTTGGTTCTTTTTAAAGTTTTGGTGAAAGCACTCTATCCAAATTCACTCCCCAAGGTGAGGCAAGGCAGGGCTGGGGGCTGGGGCTGGTGCAGGCCTCGCTGACTCTGGGGAACTGCTCCACTCCCCAGCCCTGATGCCATGTGCCTCCTTGCTCCCTGAGGTGATGTGGGGGAGCGGAGCAGTTCCCTGGAGCCAGCAGAGCCCGCGGAGCAATTCTCCGGAGCCAGCGGAGCCCGTGCCAGCCCCCAGCCCCAGCCCCCATTCCCATCCCTGCCCCTGCCTCACCTCGGGGAGGAGCTGCTGCCTGCCCTGGATGAGGAGTGAGGAGCTTACCTTCGGTAAGTGTCCCATGCCGGCCCCAGTGCCTCCACCGCACTCTACGCCCAGCTCCTCTCCGGGAGGGTGCGTGGCTTTAAAAAGTTTGTGCGCAGCAGGATTTTTACTTGTGCACGGCTGCACACATGCGCAGCTTAGAGGGAACACCGTCAGAGAGGAAGTTAAATGACTAGCTCCCCTGGTCCTGGCCCCTGGAGGTTTGGGGAGCTATGGAGGTCAGCAGGATTTTAAAGTTGCTGCCAGAACTAAAGTGATTTATATGAAAACTGAGTCTAATACTCTGTTGTGCTCTGGCCCCTTTGGGCTGCACATGTGCTGGTAAACAAGTAGATATGCCAAGCTGAGAATTTATTCTCTGGCATTGGGAAATACTTACCCTGGGCTGTTGGTGTACCCCAACTGGTTTGTATACTCTCCCCTGGCCATATCTTTAGCTGTTGTATGGGCCTTTACGGACCATAGCAATTGGGCAAAATTCCTAATGGCTCCAGTTCCCTGATGGTGGGATGCCTAGCAAAGCAGAAAAATTAGTTCTGGTGTCTAACTTTGAAATAAGTGAATGAATACCTTTCCTAACAAGTTGGTTAAGAAATGTTTGCTAGGGATACCCCCATAACTGATAGCATGTGGAAGAGATGGGTTTATCAATCAAAGGTTTCCTCCCACCTGCTAGCAGTTGTCCTGGAGATCTGTGCTTAGGAGCTGAACAAGACATATACAGCAGGAAAATGTATAGCAGTCTTTGCAAAGTGCTGTAAGGACCTTAACTGAGAAGTGCTGATCACTGCATAGTAGTACAGCTTACTATCAGTAGATAGTACAGTGGACCCATCTAGACTGCAGGAACTTCACTGTGTGGGACAATGATTCCAGTGCACATATACTCACCTCATTGTCCTGATGATTAATTTCACTAAGATTTGATTGCTGCAGCAGCACAGTTAGAAGCCTGTGGAAACAAAGATACAGTTAATATGTTACATCTAAGACTAAAACTGAAAAACTAACATTTTTAGCACAGCACAATCTGGAACGCAAAACAATATTAAAAATAGCGATAAACATCAAGCGGAACCTCTGATCAGGAGAATTCACCTTGGAAATCCAAACCTAGATCTGCTTTTGAGCTTTGTGGATAATTTGTTTAAAAGTGACTTAACAGAGGCTTAGCACATGGAATCAGCAGAGCGATAGCTCCAAACATTTAAAAGCAGCTAAAATCTGGAACAGGCAACCGTTGATCCTGTGGATCATGGTGTACACATAAGAAACCCAGTCAGATGCCTGATGAACTGGTTTGTAGCTGACAAGTTCAATTCCAGAGCAACATAGCTTGTTACAAGTTTCACAGATCACAGGCTGCCTACAAGCTCATCAGGGGAGATCAACAGCAAATAGGCAGAGCCCTTTTCTCCCCAGCACCACCTGGGGTGACGAGGAACAATGGTAATAAGCTGATGGAGAATAGGTTTAGGTTAGAGATCAGAAGGCAATATTTTACAGTTAGGGTGGCCAAAATCTGGAACTAGATTCCAGGGAAGTGGTCCTCGCCCCTACCTTGGGCAAATTCAAGAGGAGGTTGGATGATCACCTGTCTGGGGTCTTGTGAACCCAGCATTCATTCCTGCCTGTGGCAGGGGGTCAGGCTAGATGATCTGTTCAGGTTCCTCCTGACCCTAGCTACTATGAAACTATATGTTGTCTTAGTTGGAGTCCAAGTTTACAGCACATTGCTTTCTTCCTTGTTTTTCTTCCATCCTCTGGATCAAAACTGCTTCATGTTGACCTGCACCCAGTGTCAAATGTTCCCTCCAGATTGAATGGGATTCTGCACACTCCCCCCAGCTTTCTATGTTGATGCTGAATTAATTCATATATTTTTTCCTGCTCCTGCCTTTGTTTCAAGGTAATTTGCATCATCACAGATCCTCACAAGAGGTGAGAGGCTCCATACCAGCTATGAACTGACTGCCCAGAGGAGTTTTCCATCTATTGACTCCTCTCTGAAATCCTATGAAATATGAACTTTCATTTCTACCCAGGAGAACTTTTACAATCTTTTCACCAATGCCTGATGGAGGGTGTTTGTGCCCGAAAGCTTGCAATTTAAGAATTTTTTTTGCAAAAATCTTGTTGGTCTAATAAAAGATATAATCTCTACTATGAGTCCTGATTGCCTTTTCCTTTAGACCAATACGGCTACAACCTGGATACCTGACTTCATATACTTTTTGCACACATTGTGGTACTGCCATAGAGGGTGACCCCATTTTCTAGAGCCGTCTCAAATCTCACTATACAAAACATTCTTGGGGATACGGTCTCCTCCCATTCTCCTGACATGGCCAATTCATCGCAATCTCCTCTTCTTGATAGTGGTTTCCAAGTGTGTCAGTCCTACATGCTCCAGTACCTCTGTGTTTGGTCTGTCTTCTCACTTTATTTTCAGGCTCTTATGCAGACATTTCACATGGAAGCTGTTCAGTCTCTTGATGTGCCTAACATATGTAGTTCACGTTTCTGAACCATAAAGCAGGGATGACAGTACACAAGTCTCATAGATTTGGATCTTCGCCTTAGCTGATAGTTTGCTGTTATTCCATGAACATTTCTGGAATAGCTCAAAATTCTTAGCTGCTTTTCTAATTCTGTCACAAATCAGATACAAATTCAAAAGCAGCTAAAATCAGAAATAAATCTGGTGCTAATTGATAAATTGAAGTACAGGCCCTGAGGTATCAGCATGAGGAAGGTTGTGTGTATGTGCTGTTTTTTATAACCTAGGCATTAATTGTGACATTATTTTAGAGTTTTAGAATAAGAGAAATGCAGGTTTTTTTCCTGAAAACTACTGTCCCTGAAATGACCTATTGTGTATTTTTACCTATTGATTAATGGGATAGTGCATATACAGGCATACCCAGATAGGGTTAAATTAGGTCTCACTGGGTGACACTGGGAAGAAAGATGATTACTACACTGTGAAATGGGATGTGCAGAGCAACATATCTGCTTATTTTTGTGGAACAGCAACCTATAAGCACTCCCCTCCTGCAGAGAGAATAGTAAAAATAAAAATATGACACCTGAGATGCTGTTCTTGGAATAACAGTTTATTACTCGATAGCTTTTGTCTCAAGATTTCCACTGTCTTCCTGCAAAGCACTGCTGTTTCTGGAGTTACTATGAATTTGGAGCAGGGGTTTATTTTTTACAGAAAGGCACTAAGCCATATTTGGATAGTAGAAATGACAGTACATCTAAACCATCATATCACAGGCTCAGCCACTGAATTTATGTTATTTTGTCAGCTGGGAGGATCTGTACTAGAGGACCCAACTGTTAGGGTCAGTGCCATAATACACATAAGCAGCATGTTCAGTTATCATGTAATGATGTATATATTTCCCCACTGAAAGATAAGACTGGTTGTATATATTTTACTGCTTCATATCAGACTCATCTGAACTGGTCATAGCATATTTTCTCTATCAAGTTGTGCTACAATGTACTGTTTAATGTACAATTGTATTAATTTGTTTTAGGATTAATATAAAACAGGATTTCATAATTAAAGCATTAAGTACATTTGCAAAAATAAATACAATTGAACCTTAAATACTTCCTACTGCTTTATAAAGATATTTGATAAAAGCAAACCTTCAAGTCTCTTACCACTTGTCTGTGGCAAACTTCAATCTGCTTTAAAAACTGGTAAAATTGAGAGGAATGCAAGATTAACTTAAACAAAAGAGGTTCCAAAATGTAGCAACTCTATAAGGAAATGCTGAGCTACCATTTCTTTGAATGTATTTGTTTCAGACTTATGTTTGACAAATCATTCTGCAGTGGCAAATTGCATTAGAATAACTGTCTAAAATAAACTAAATAGGAAATTATTTGCTTATGGTTCTTTGGTTATTTATAAGCTCTGATGTAAAATCACCAGCTGTCAGAGTAAAGGGTGTAAGTCCTAAGATTCAATCCTATTTTTGTCCTTAGAGACTTTCTGAAAAAGAGTTAGCTTTTGGGGAAAGATCCCATCAACTGAAGCTAGTTTTCTGCCAAAGCTACTGTAGGACTTGACTTCCCTTCAGTGCTGGTATGATCTGATCATTAAATTCAAATGATCACTAAATCACTAAATATACTGCCCCTCTCCTTAGGAACACTACTGATTGCATGGTAGGTTAGTGTTATAACAGACTTAAAGGTCATGCCTGTTTTAGATCTCTGAGCAGGACAGAGTCTTGCCTCTTCTGGGTCTTACAAAGATACAGAGGCAACATTTTAGTGACTGGTTGCTGCAATTAATAAACAGAAAAACTGATAGCCTAGAGATCTGGTAGATTTTATAGACATTAGGGCTGGAAGGGACCTTGCAAGATCATCAGGTCCAGCCACCTGCCCAAGGGGCAGGAGGTCAGCTGGAGTTAGATCACCCCAGTAAGATAGGCATCCAAGCGTATCTTAAAGGTATCTAGAGTTGGTGCTTGCACCACTTCTGAGGGGAGTCTAATCCAGACTCTGGAAATTTGGATGGCAAAGAAGTTTTTCCTTTTGTCCAGTCTAAAATGGTCTTCCAGCAGTTTGTGACCGTTAGACCTCATCTTTCCTTGGGGTGCCCCGGTGAACAGATGGTCTCCCAGTTCCTGATGCACACCCCTTATAGGCTGCCATCAAGTCACCCCTGAGCTTTTGCTTCTCCAGGCATATATTAAAATAAAATTGTATTTGATAAATTAATGTATTGTATGAGTCTGTAACCTGTTACATGGTTCCACTGCTGAACAGAGGATGCAATCTGTGAAAATAGTATATATGTAATATATGACATATACAGATGTTTTAAATTAATGTCCCACACCCCCAATTGCACAACTTCATGCAGTGCTCTGTTTATTTTAACACTATATGTACCATTCATGGAGTAAGAAAAATCTGCTTATTCCAGTTCTCATTATTTGCTTGTACTGTTTCTTTCCTCTCAGTATCCCCATGGAACATCACTGAACTTTAAAAATGTGTCAGCCTGTGCACATGAAAAGTTTATGAGGATTGACTTGGGAATTTCTATTTCTGCATGGTCTATGTGCAGCTGATTATTCCTTTAGCACATGTATGTGTACCAGTGGTCTGCTAGTTCATAAGCTTGAATGAGAAATCATTTTATAACCAACTACCAGGCTTTGGCAACTGTTTAGATATGAAAAAACAAAAATAAATACAATGGAAAATCTTACTAATGGGTATGGTAATCCAGCCCTGCCTGCTGGTACCAGGGCAATCATATCTAGAAGAACTAATTTTGTTTACTTGGGCTAATAGGACAGATGAAAAGGAGCTGAGCTGCTGGCACGCTCCTGCATGGAGCAAGGTCTGACAGTTTCCATGGGGACTGTGTAAAAACCTCAGGGAACCCTGCGTACTGCACTTAAAGTAAATAATTGTTCCCTTTCAAATATCAGCATGTGTAATGTTGTGCAAACACGGCCTTTTTTCTTTGGAAGTTTTGTTTAATGATAATACACTCATACTTGTTCTGCAACCCTCCAAATGCACCATTGAAATGATGCATTAAAAACAATGAAGAAGGCGGAAAATTAATACAGCAGTGAAAAAGGTTGGCTAAGATAGAAGCTGTGACAAATGCACAGTAGTTAAGACTGCTTTGACTCATCTGTGTTAACAACAGTGTCACTTAAACTTCAAGTCAGTCTATGATGACTTCTGTATCCAGAAATGATTTGGCTCAAGACAGAATTTTGCATAAATTTATCAAGTTAAAATACTCAAAAAAATGCTAAGAACTCCTATTTGTGATGGGCAGAATGACAGAAACAGAGTCTTACTTATGATTGACTTTGTAGAAATGCTTCTCTGATTTTGATATATCTCCAGTAATATTTGTCCAAAAATGAGACAATCCACTGCACACCATCTTACGGCATGTGTTAGAACAGCTGTTTGGTGACAACTGCCTTCCCATTCACAAGCCCACAGGCTGCCTGCCCTTCCAGTAATAACAATCATATAAGTAGGGAACTACCCAAGTCGAAGAGGTGGTCGACTGATTTCATGGGCAGATGGCAGGGCTGGCTGCCATTTTGGATGGCTTATTGTGGTAGCCCTGCCACCCCCAAGCCTCTGATTGGCTGTGGGGTCCTGGTGTCCCCTTGTAAGCCTTCTTCACCAGTGAGTGGTATCTGTCGTACAGCCCCACCCCTTGCTGCTGATTGGCTGAAAGGGCTGTCCATCATGTGGTCCCACCCCCTCACTGCTGATTGGTGGAG
>NW_005841985.1:488313-491323 GCF_000455745.1 Alligator sinensis
GGTTCAGCTGGCATACAGGCTGGGAGCTTGCATTCAGAATTTCCTTGCTTTCAGGTTGATTCTTCACCCTACATCAACATACAAGTGTGGCACAACTGTATAGCATTATGTATATGTAAGTGGGTGGGTCCACATGTAAAATTAATTTGACACAATAAACTGGCATAGTTTGCACCAGAGTTTATTGCTCCTGGGCACAATGTTTGCACATGCACCCAGAACTGCAGCACATTGAGATCTGACTCAGCTCAATGTGCTGCAAAGGAGATGCCTGTGGCACAAGGGTGCAGTGTGGGGCTAACCAATAGGCAGCCCTGCACTGTAGCACCCTCATGCCCCAGCCAGCCCCAGTCAGTGTCTACATGAGTGTTGTGGTGGAGTAAATAACTCCACCATAGGATAGTACTTGTGTTGGGCAGTACTATCGTACAGAAGAGTTAATTAGTTTACTCCAGCCTAACAGCTCCATGTGTATAGATGCTGACACATTACTGCAGAGCTAATTAGTCAGCTCCACAGTAAATATCTGATGTAGATGGCCCCTGTGTGTATAGCTCTAGAGCCCTGCCAGACCCTTCATTTATCTGAGGGGTAATTACCAAAAATAAGAGCAAGACACACGTGTAACCGTCACAACTAACCTCCCCACCCCATGGTGCTTCCAGACAAGGCACTCTCTTTTGGTTATTCTGATAACCATGCATTGCACCTCTAAGGCTTTTTCTTTTTTACAATCAAACATTGTTTGAAGGTGGGGGACGCACCTCACATCAAGGTCCGCAGTAGCAGCATGTAGTGGCAACCTTCCGTTTTTATCAGGTATGTTCTGCTTAGCACCATTTCTAAGCAAGCTGACGCAGCATTCAAGCCAGCCCTAAAAGGAAAATGGATAATGTTAATGAGGTAACTGGAAGATTCAGGGCCAGAATCTCATTTGGTGTGTAAGGTTGTAGTGCCATTGACTTTGATATGGACTACATGCCAAGGATTTGGCCCACTTTTTTTTCAGGAAAACTTCTTTTTTTGAGCTTCAAAGGGGATTCAGGATTAGTTCCTATTAAGTCCCGGGTATTTCATTTTTGTAACTAAGCTTCTTCATTGTACTGCAGTTAGGCCTTTCTGCAGCTCTGGCAGGGAGGGAGATATAAATATAGTGATTAAAACACTGCTCATTTCTGCATCACTAGCAAGTGTTGTGTATCTGACCACATATGGTGCTAATTAAGTCAGATTAAGATGTGAGCCTGAACATTTGATCTTAACTTCTTTATAAGAGGCTAGCACTGATATTAAATAGTAAGAGCCCTAGCATTTGAGATGATCCCGAATCCCAGGGAAGTCGAGCATATACTTAATGCTTTCCTCAAATCAAGGCCCTGGTGAAGAACCTACAAAGCATGATCAGTCCTATACAAGTCAAGTTAGACTGCTCAGTACTGATAAAGGGAGTGGGTAGAAAGATGAAAGTGCAGTCTCCTTGGGTTGTCTACCAGTTACAATTTGGTTGCAGGGACGTTTGTGAGAGGAACATAGGACTAAGGTCTACACTTGGCTGCACACTGAAGTCAATAGTCTGGGATGGCATCCACTTCAGATTTTTCCTAGATCTCACACTAAAGACAGCCTGGAAGCAGAAATGGCAGTGATGAAGCCAGGAAGCCTGAGGAACCCAAATGTTTTCCAATCATTTCTTTTTTTCAAAGAATTATTTTTCCCCTTTGTGGAAAGAAGGAAGAAAGGAGCATGGCTTCTAATCATGAGAATTTTTAAAAATATCTGGCAAAGGAAATGCTGATTCTTGAATGTGATGTGCTTATGGAGTACATTTGAATGGGCTGTCCATTTTGCTACATTCTACACACATCTTTCTAGATGAAAATATCACAGGTAAACTGAAGCTTTGTTTTTGTTCTAAGTATGCAGGAAGATAAAAGGAAAGGGATGTGATTAAATTAGGCAGTGACTTTACTAACAGATTCTCTGGCTGTTATCCAATAATAAATCATACTATACCGTGCAGGCCATTGTTCCATGTTTGCACCTAATTAGGAAGGATGGCAGTAAGCCCTTCCATCCTGCTAAATGTGGTCTTAGCCTGCTGCCGAATTCTCTTAAACTTGTTTTAAGGTTAAAGGATTGTGTCCCAGTGTGCTACCCAACTCCTGGTCCATCCATCCAGGTCTCTCTGGTGTAAGGACATGAGAGAAGACTCCATCTGGCAAGGAAGAATGTAGAAGAATGGCTTCCCTGAGCCCTTCCAGTCAGCTCTTAGCTCAGGAGCTATATGCTTCCAGCCCTTCCATGTCACCCAACACCAAAAATAAAGGGAAATCTTAAAGAAACCACAATCCTTTTCTTGCTGCTTGACCTGCCATTGAGGGAATGGGGTTCATATTTTCACTGAAGCCCAGAACTGTACAAGTGTTGTATTCACTCTCTTCTGGTGACAATATTAAAAAATGCATCTTTTATTTCACACACCCACACAGCCCTCTTGTCCCCAAATGCTTTCCATAAAACTCTTGGTACCAGATAAGTTGCCAAAGATAAACTTGTGCGTCCACAGGCATCTTGAGTATTAATGTTTGCTCCCATCTTCAACAGCAGCTTCACAGTATCAACTTGGCGTCCTGAAATGGCATGCATCAAAGGCGTGCAACCTTGGGGAAAAATAGTTAGATATTCTTTTACAATCCTTAATTTGTTAAAACCCTACACAGTTTCTTGTTTGCTAAATTCAGAGCTGATAATTAACACCCTCTCCACCCAAACAATTGTTTAACAATTGCACTGGGCTGTCCTGGAGCCAAGAATCAATCCCCATGCCAGCTGAATGATCACCCACTTAAAAAAAAGTCACATTTAGTTATTTTAACTTTTGGTTGAAAAATCCTTTTTATTGGCAAGCCTTGTGTGTGAGCCAGGGGGTTCAGATACTAACTATGAAAGCAACTGTAGTAGGACTGAGGCCCCAAGAGTGGCAGTAATGCCCCCTGGTGGCCAAGCATTC
>NW_005841985.1:491354-501551 GCF_000455745.1 Alligator sinensis
TACTTTGCCTGCCATACTCTGATGTAACTAATTATATGTACAGAGATTACCCCAGGGCCCCAGTGTCAGCCTCAGTCTCTTGCTACCTGTGGTCTCAAGTGCTTGTCTGACAACCATCTCGCCCCAACTCAGTTATGGCCCCCTGTTCCTATCTGTGCCCTAGAGCAAAAGTTGCCTTTGGGGCAATAACCATGGCCTCCTGTAGGGGACTCTGCCCTCTTGGCTTTAGCCTACCATTATTCTGGCTGTTGGCTTCCAGCTGTGGCCCACTTATTCTGGCCTGGCTTTCTTGGCCTCAACCCTCTCTGCATGTCAGTTTCTTGGCCTCTATCGCCTGTCTCTCACATGCTCTGGGCCTCCTGGCCCTTAGGCTCTGGATCTCCTGTGGTCCCAGACCCAGGGAAGGCTTTTCTTTTCACCTCTGGGCCCTCTGGGGTCCCTGACTTGGGCAAGGCTGCTTATGCTCCACCCCCAGCTTCCCCAGGCCAGGTGGTTCTGGTGCTGCTCAGCCCCCTTATGGTCTCTGACCCATACAGGGCTCTATGCAGGGTACCTCTTCAGCACCACTGTGGCCAGTATGCTGCTCCCATAGCCATAACCTGGTCCTCTGGTTTCAACTCAAATGCAATACAAATACAAGTGACCACTTTCAACAAAAACCTCAGGTTTATGCCTTCTTACAAGCCCTCCCACCCTTTTGGGCTCTCATCTCCTAGCTCCCATGGGTGGCTTGGGTGCTTGCCAGGCTGTCTCTTTCAGCCCCTCTCTCCCTGGAGCTCTGTTCCCTGTAGCACACAGGAGTCAGGCTGCCCACCTTGCTTCTGGTGCCAGACTTATATGCTCTGGGGCACTGCCCCTTTAGGTCAGGTGACCCCCCCCCAGACAGGCACAGGGGTTTCCCCTTGGGCTTAATTGTCAGCTTGCCCCTCACTGCTGCAGCTCAACCCAGCTGTTTATGGCCTTTATCCTCAGGCTGTCTGGACTCTGCCCCACACAGCCAGCTTGTTGCAGAGCAGGTAGCTCCTGCTAGTTGCCTGCCTACACCACAACGTTAGCCTGCTGCATCTTCCCCTTAAATTAACAGGAGCCTCTGGGTCCCTGTTAGTGACATTTCTCAGAACATGGGCCAGCTCAGTCCTTGAAGGCACTCCCCTCAGACTTCCATTTCACCCTATCTGTGTATGCCTATTTAAGAGAATAGGCACTGTTCTGGGGGCACAGAAGAATGTGGTCTACAGATGCTATCACATGTAAGTCATACTTGAAAGATTATTCTGTTTTCTAGAACATTCCGAATTTAAGTGTGTGATTCCTGTAGTTCTTTCCATTACTGGAAAGAAGAGTGCAGTCCTAGAAACATAGAAAATTAGGGTTGGAAGGGACCTCAGGAGGCCATCTAGTCCAACCTCCTGCTCAAAGCAGGGCCATCCCCAACTAGATCATACTAGCCAAGCTTTGTCTAGCTGGGTCTTAAAAACTCTCACCATTTTCATTGCCCTCCACTGGACTTTCTCCAATTTGTCTATGTCCTTTCTGTAGTGGGGGACCATTGATTACTACCCTTTGAACCTGACAATCCAGCCAGATTTCTATCCACCTTACCATTCATTCATCCAAACCATACTTCCTTAGTTTATTTGCAAAAATGTTGTGGGAGACTGTATCAAAAGCCTTGCTAAAGGCAAAATATATCATGTCCACTGCACTCCCTGCATCCACAGAGCCAGTGATTTCATCATAGAAGGCAATCAGGAAGAAACATTCAAACTAATGCTTGGGGTCTCATCTTGTCTACACCAGAACCCTGGGGACATTATAAAGATGATATTGGAGACTGTTGGACTTTGGGGTAGGAAGCTTAACTCCATTAATATCATTCTTGAAACAGCTGAACTAATCATTCAGGAGGCATTTTGGAGGTTCCTTTCCTCCTCAATCTGGTCAGCCTCTCTGCTATCACAGGCAGCAAGAGACTGGTGCCAGAACTAGGTTCTCTCCGTGATACTGCTGAGCCCATCCATTTAGAGCTTCACCGTCTCTGAATCTGTGATACAGATCTGTCACTGACACAGATCTCTGCATTTCTTAGGATTTAGACTGTATATTTTTCGTCTGCATCTTGGAAAAATATCACTGTGATTAAAAATGAGAGGTGGGATTGAATACAATCTAGTTAATGTGACACATTTATAGTTTTCTGGTTCATATTTACTTGGCAAATTCATGCATGTTTACAAGCAACTGCATGCACAAAATGAAGGTGATTTGGGTATAGCAGTGATGGACATAGCATGGAGACTTGAATTGAAAAAAAATAGGAAGTGGCAAGCGTAGAACAGGTAATTATACATCCAGTTACCCTTTTTTGCAAGCAACTCCATATTTACCTTTTCATCATTTATCTGTTTGCACTCAGGCCCACATTTCACAAGTATAAATGACTGAAATGGTCTAATTTTGGAAATTTGGCCCCACAGGTCCTTAAAATGTCCACAAATGTATATGATTTGAATTTGACTACAGAAATGATTTTCTCCCTCTTTTGCTAAAATTTCAGCAGTTTCCCAACATCTTCCTTTCTAAACCCGATCGAATAAATACATGGCAGAGGACTTGTTCCTGAAATCCATGGTTCAGTTGCATTTGTATGATTAAATAGATTATGTCATTAGTACGAAGAAAGAAGAAGGTTATATTATATTATCGCCTTCTAGAATACATATTTCTGGTGAATGTCCAAAAAATATGTTGAATGCATCATTTCTACTACTTACAAAAGTGGGAAACCAGATGCAATTCTACTTGTGATGATTCCCTTACCTTTGATGTTAAGAATAAAACTGAAAAGAAACCAATAATAGCTCAGTACCATGTTTTAGTGATTAACCCGTAGGAAGCATGATAAATCACTGTTTTACCCTCACTGTCACAGCATTCTAAGATTGAAGGATCTTCACGAATTACCGCAGTCAGAGTGTTAATGTCACCATTAGCTGCTGCTTGGTAAACCACAGTCAGGTCAATTTCTTCTACTGCATCACCTACAGAGATAGATACAGATAAGTGATAAGGTAGAAAAACTGTACAAAAGGAGAACAGTGAAAATAATGCTATTTACTTTCAGGAGCTTGTGACTATATAACACGTGTAGTGTAACAAAACAGATCCAGTCAATATGATGTGGCATTTGTTCACTTGAACCATATTTTTTGCTGCCAAGAAACATCCCCCTATGAATTCACAGGCAGAATGACTGAGCTATGCAGACATAAACTCAGGACTAACTTCTGACTTGCATAGAATGCCATATAAATGTCACAGAAGGGAATGTGAGTGAGTGAGAAAAAACTTTCTTTCACCATAAAGTCATAAAAAACAAACCGACCCCTGAATAGTGAAGTAAAGGTTTAAAGGGAGGCAAAAGAGCCAAGAAACCCGCTTTGCTAAACAGGGAAAGCCAAGAGAGCCAAAGGAGAAAAAGAGAGGCATACAGACTGTGGAAGCAGGGGGTAACCACCATGGAGGAGTATACCTGCTTGGCTCGCAGTTGCAGGGAGTCAGTTAGAAAGGCCAAAACAGAAATGGAACTCAGACTGGCTACAAAAATTAAAGACAACAAAAAGTCCTTCTTTAGGGACATAGTGAGTAAAAAGAAGGTGCATGGAAGCATAGGACCCCTACATGACAGACCAGGGCAGTTGGTAACAGATAGGAAGGACAAAGCTGAGCTCCTAAACAAGTTCTTTGCATCTGTGTTCTTAAACACAGATAAAGACATATCTCCCAAAGGGGCTATAGACAGGCACAAGAGGGACTCCAGCCCACCAACAGTTAGCACTGACCTAGTGAAGGAGCATTTGGGGGGACTGGATGTGTTTAAGTAATCAGGCCCAAATGATCTTCATCCAAGGGTGCTGAAGGAATTGGCCAGTGTCATTGCAGAACCACTGGCGAGGTTGTTTGAGCACTCATGGTGCTCAGGATGGGTCCAAGAGGACTGGCAAAGGGCCAACGTGGCCCCTATTTTCAAGAAGGGGAGGAAGAAAGATCCAGGTAAGTATAGGCTGGTTAGTCTCACCTCTGTCCTTGGGAAAACCTTTGAAAAAAGTATCAAGGATCACATTTGTGGGAGTCCAGCAGGAAAAATAATGCTGAATGGCAACCAGCATGGGTTCATAGCAGGTAGATCCTACCTGACTAACCTTGTTGCTTTTTATGACCGGGTCACAAAATGCTTAGATGCAGGAGTTGAGGTAGATGTCATCTACTTGGATTTTAAAAAGGCCTTTGAGGCAGTGTCACATCCCATTCTTATAAACAAATTAGGCGATTGTGGCATAGATTACTACATGGTCAGGTGGGTGGAAAATTGGCTTATGGGGCACACACACAGGGTGGTGGTGGATGGGTCATTTTTAGGCTGGGAGGTGACTTTTTAAGCAGTACAGCAGCAGAAAGGGATCTCGGAGGACTTTTTAAGCAGGTCAGCAGCAGAAAGGGATCTCGGAGTCATAGTTGACTCCAAAATGAACATGAGTCATCAATGTGATGAAGCAATAAGTAAAGCCAACTGCACTCTTTCATGCATTAGAAGGTGCATCACGAGCAGGTCTAGGGAAGTGATACTTCCCCTCTATGCGACATTGGTTAAGACCGCAGCTGGAGTACTGCATTCAGTTCTGGGCACTGCACTTCAAGAGGGGTGTGGATAACCTTGAGAAGGTTCAGAGGAGGGCTACTCATATGCTTATGGGCCTACAGGTTAGATCCTACGAGGAGAGATTGAAGGACCTGAATCTCTTCAGCCTCTGTAAAAGAAGGCTGAGAGAGGATCTTGTAGCCATCTACAAATTCATCAGGGGGAGCAGCAAGAAATAGGGGATATTCTGTTTACCAGGGCACCCCTTGTGGTTACTAGGAACAACGGCCATAAACTGACAGAGAGCAGATTTCGATTAGACATTAGGGAAAACTTATTTATGGTGAGGGATGCCAAAATCTGGAATATGCTTCCAAGGGAGGTGGTGCTTTCCCCTACTTTGGAGGTCTTTAAGAGGAGACTAGACAAGCACCTAGCTGGGGTCATCTGACCCCAGAGCTCTTTCCTGCCCAGGCCAGGGGGTTGGACTTAATGATCTACTAAGGTCTCTTCCAACCCTAAAAATCTATGAAATCTATGAACTACCTCAAAGCATTATCAGCAATAACACTGTGATAATGCTTAATTTAAGGATATAGGTATTTCTAGTTTCTTTCTTACATTACGGCAATAGGAGAGGCAAAGATTTGGCACTTCCTTCCTCTGGAACAATTACGTATCTCCTTTGAGGAATGTTGCTGGATACCAGCAAGGACTTCTTGCTGTCTCTTGACATTCTGCAGTGGTTATTTAAAGCAGAAGCAGCACTTGATATGTGATCTTGATGATGCTTTGCTAATTGAAATGTATGATAGTTTAGTTTAAGGATGATGGTGAGGTGGCTGGTGGAGAAAGCAGTGGAACTGCTAGCTCCTGCTGCTTTGAGGCAGCTTTGTGCTATAACGGCACACAGTAATTTGACTGGGTTCAAGAATTCAACCCCATACCTCCACAATTTAGAGGGATTTTGTAGATGTTTGTTAAGCACATTAAAATCCTTATGTCAAGGCAGTCAGAAGAATTGTTGCTTACATAAAAGACAACAGAAAAGGCCCAGAGAGCTGGTTGCTTTGATCAAGGCCAGAGAGTGAATCAGGTTCAGCGTAATGAAACTTGAGCCTGTCCACAAGTAATTCCTATAAACAAATTATAGCTCTGAGCATTTCTGAGGCTTTAATAGATGCTTCTTGAAGAGGCAGATGGAATGTATTTCCTGGCAGTTTGAATTTTTCTACAATCAACAAAGCTGCCTTTTGAAAGAATGCTATATCTAAATGTTGTTACAGGAGTATTTGCAATACCTAAATAATTATTCACATGAAACAGTGAATGTTAATGTCATTGACACTTTAGATTGTACTCTTATTATTTAGTGAATTTGCATGTTTACTGTTATGTTTTTATAGGGCATTTTGTATTTTAGAAAAATTGCTAGGATGTCGAAATGATTATTTTTCTAGCTTTAACAATACATTGTTATGTTGGACTCTTAACATATTTTTAGTTTTAGTCTCTATTTTAAGCTGCCAGTAGCACCAAAACAACAGAGGATGCTTCAGAATTTCCTTTACAACACCCTGTCATTTCTTGCCACAGTGTCTGCAATTGAATTAATATTTTCTTCATCTTCATTTCCTCTCTAGTTAGTTTGTAAACTCAGCTCTAATTAGTATTAGGCCAGAAACTTCAAATTGAGCTGTTTTTACAAAACCAAAGGAAAAAAAATCCATGTAAGCATGTCTTACTGAATTTGCTCTCCATTACAGTTCAAATATTCTCAAAATAGAGACAGTCAAAATGCCCAAGGCTGAATCAATTCAATCTTTGCAGATTAGTCTAAACTGTATAGATTGAATGGATAAGCAAGCGAACAGACTTTTGATTCTAGAAATGCAGTCTCATGCTTGCAGTGACCCAGGCCAGAAGCCAGGGGGTGCTAGAGCATGCCTCCCTGCTCTGCTGGAGCAGATAGTTTGGGCCATGGCTAGTCCACCCACACAGCAAAGTGGGGTTTGCAGGGGAGGTGCAAAGCATCCTGGGATGTTGGGGGACTGTGAATTAACTTGAATCAGGAGGGGATCTGGTACAGAAGTTCAATAAACTGATTTAGCCTAAATCAGTTAGGTCTGATACTACACTCATTCAGTTTTATCTTAAATTGGTTTTCATTTTCAAAGCATTTTATGTGCACTGAACTGTTGTGTTACAGATTGGAACCAGTTTCTGATCACTTATACTAGTTTATCTGTAATTTCTGTCTCTAGCCATTAAGTCCAAACTCATCTCCCTCATGGTTTCTGTCTCATTAACACAGAAATGAACAATAAGATAACAGTTGTCATCTCAAACTTTCTTGCTACTCCTAAGATTCCTTCCTCTAGACTTCTTAGCTCAAACTTTTAATCTTCTGTTTAGAGAAGCCCCTCCCAGTTCCCTTACGCTGAGCTATGGTGACAGGTCGTCTCTGGCAGTGAATCAACAAAACACACAAGCCTTTCCCTGCAAGAGTGTACCTACTATTATGGTGTGAATGTTGCCTATTACCCCTGGTCTTTAATTGCAAAGAAGTGTAAGTTTCAGTTTTCTTTCCTCAAAAGCGGACACGGCAATGTACATTGACTAAGAGCTACACTAAGGCCTGGGAGTGTAATTGGGATCAGAGACTTAGTTCTTTGGAGTTAAATTTATCAGCCCTCCTGGACTACATTGTGAACAGAAGCAGGCAACATTTTAAGTAATATTGATGGCAGAGATCTGATTAAAGACAGAGCCTCTTAGTTAAAGGGGTCATTTGTGTATGTACTGCATAATGTTTTTGATAACTTAATTACACAGGAAAATTAATTGTAGGAAAAAAGAGAAGCTCTTCCCAACCAGTTTTCTAGACTACAATTCAAATTGTTTCCTGACACAAATTTTCCTTCTGATATTGTATTGCTGAATAATGATATAGCTCACAAAAGTATTTAAAAAGTATTTGACATAGAAGTCCAACCCCTGATCCTCTGTGGGCTCAGAGCAGTTCACATTAATTCCACATTACAATTCAAAATCCATTGTAATTCCCCACTTATGACCTTCTCTCCCTGGGACACCATCATCATTCCTAGCTTTAAAACTGAGCTACCATGGAAACGGAATCAGCTCTCACCATGAAAAGGTTAGCCTGTCACACGGTTGTGATTATAGGCTGGTTAGAGTTAGAAAGCTGACATTAAATCTATCTCCAAGAATACAGAAACTTCCACTCCATTACTGGTAAACTGAAATCAAACCACAGGCTTTCTTTCAGTTAGCCTCTTACATGGCACATTTAAAATAATTTATAAATTAAACAAGATAAGTTTACTTTCAAATCAGCTAGTACTAGGAGTGGATTGCATAGAATTTTGGTAGTTAGATACTGAGTCTTTGACTTGCAGGTCACTCGCTTCAAGACAGCCAGGCTAAGTAAGAAAAAGCCATTACCAACTATGGGATGGTCAGCATATAAAATATTTTCAGGGTTTCACTGTAGTGTTTGGTAGATCTCTACATGACGCAAAGTATGCAAACCACCGCTGCAATTGTACATCTCAGCAAAACAGGCAGGTTATGACTAATTTCTAACTCATAGGGACAGATTCTGGATTAAGTATGTGGCACATTGGCAGGGCAGAGGGGTAAGACTTGCATTACTCTTTCCCATGTGCTAGCTATTTTGCAGGTAAACTGAGGACTTGAAAAAACCCAACAAATTATATACTAAAAATCAAACACTGACAATAACATATTTTAATTTTATTTAAAAAAATATGTTTGTTCTGATTTGTGTGTGTTTGTGTAGTGCAGGGGTAGGCAACGTTTTTTGGACAGAGCGCCAAAAACACCCACAATGCCTACCTTGGAAGGTGCCGGAGTGCTGGCATGCCAGAAAAATAAAATGAGGGCAGGGGATACATGGCGGGATGCCCTGCTTGTGCCCCTTGCCCCTCACCCAAAGCCCCTGCCCCCCAGCCCTGCTGCCCTGTGCTCCCCACCCAAAGCCTCTGCTCCCCAGCCCTTCTGCCCCTGCCCCCCAGCCCAGTTTTCTGTTAGCTTCTTTGGCTGCTGGTCATCTGCGAATTTGAAAAAGGTGCTTGTCACCCCCTCGTCCAAGTCGCTGATGAAGATGTTGAACAGTGTGGGCCTGAGGACGAGCCCTGGGGGACCCCACTGCCCACGTCCCTCCAGGTCAAAAAGGACCCATCCACCACCACTGGGTGCGGCCCACCAGCCAATTGGCCACCTATCTGACTGCGTAGACATCAACGCCACAATCTCTTAATTTTTTAATGAGAATGGGTTGAGAGACAGTGTCGAAGGCTTTTCTAAAGTCCAGAAAGACTACGTCCACCGTGATGCCTGCGTCCAAGGATTTAGCGACCTGATCATAGAAGGCCACCAGGTTGGTCTGACAGGACCTGCCTCTAATTAACCCATGTTGGTTGCCCCTAAGCATACACTCCCCTGCTTGCCCCTCGCAGATGTGCACCTGGATAATTTTCTCAAAGAGCTTCCCCAGAACCAAGGTAAGAATAACAGGCCTATAATTTCCTGGGTCCTCCTTCCTCCCTTTTTTGAAAATGGGGACCACATTGGCCCTTTTCCAGTCCTCTGGCACATGGCCAGAGCACCACGAGTGCTCGTAAAGCTGTGCCAGGGGTCCTGCAATGACCTCTGCTAATTCCCTCAGCACTCTGGGGTGGAGATCATCAGGACCTGCTGATCTGAACACGTCCAGTCCCACCAGAAGTTCCCTGACTAGATCCTCTCTGACCCCAGGTCTGGCTGTGCCTCCCCTGGAACCATCGGGGATCCTGGTGGGGGGGATGACCTGGTCCCTGCTCAGAAAAATGGAGGCAAAGAAATTGTTAAATAGGTTAGCTTTGTTATCTGGTGAGACTACCAGATTTCCAAGCATGTCCTGCAGAGGCCCCACATTACCTGGAACTTTCTTTTTACCCTCTATGTATTTAAAAAAGGACTTCTTGTTATCCTTGATCCGGGTTGCTAGGCCCAGTTCCATCTCTGCCTTGGCCTTCCTAACAGCCCCCCTACAATCCCAAGCAATGGAGGTATAGTCCTCCCTGGTGATGGACCCTCCCTTCCATTGGGTGTAAACCTCCTTCTTAGCTTTGAAATGTTCCTAGATGCTTTTGGTGAGCCATGGGGGCTTTTGAGCACTCTTGCCCCCTTTGATCCATGTTGGGCTTGCCACCCTTTGGGTTTGGAGGATTATCTCCTTCAGGAACGACCACTCTTCTTTAACTCCCAACTCCCCACCCCTCCAGGACCTCAGTGCCTCCCCGACTAGTCTCCTTAGCTCAATGAAATCCACCTTCCTGAAGTCCAGGGCTGCTGTCTTGCTAGATAGGGTGGGCAGCCCTGGCCCCATGCCTGTTCCAGACTCACCCATCCAGGCTCAGCAGCAGAGATGTGGGACTGAAGCTGTTGCACAGTGCAGGGGAGAAGGCACACTCCCCTTCCCCTCCCTCCACTGCCTGGCCATTCCTGCTGCTGCCGCCTGGAGCCTGGCC
>NW_005841985.1:501582-504268 GCF_000455745.1 Alligator sinensis
GCTGCTGCCTGGAGCCTGCACTGCACCAGGATGCCCTGCATCAGACTGCCCAGCAGGGCAGCAGTGACAGCACAGAGCAGACACAGGGCAGCCCAGCACAGGCTCTGGGCAGCTGCAGCAGGAACAGCCTGGCAGTGGCAAGCGGAAGGGGCCACTTTCCCCCTGGCATTGAGCAACAGCTTCTTTCTCTTGCCACTGCTGTTGAGTCTGGACAGGTGAGTCTGGAGCAGGCATAAGGTGTGCAAGGGGAAGGAGCCTAGAAAGGCAGTGCAGCTGTGGGGCCGCCCCAGCCCTGCTGCATGAACAGCAGGCAGCAGGATGTGCCATGACTGAATTGTGCCTAGGTCAGGCAGGACCCAGGGACCTGCTGCAGGCTGGACAAAGACCCACTGTGGGCTGGATCTGACTTTGGGCTGTATTTTGCCCACCCTGTGCTATGGAGTGCCTTTCACTATTACAAGTATAATCTCAACAGATTAATATAAACATAATTCCAACAGAGATTATGAATTCTTATCCCATTACCTGGACTAGCTTTTATAACACTTAAGTCCCTCAATGGGTTAATTTTCCTTGTTTATCACTATAGACCTATTGACCTATTCAACCCAACTTTGCCTTACAGTAGTGCCCCTTCCCCTATCCTTTGTATTTAAATTCTCATTTGTTCAGAAATTCTGCTTTCTGAAAATCTATTCATAATTTCTTACAGAGTAGGTTGTCATCTATGAAAGTTTATGCTTCTCTGAACCAGTTAGTCTCTAAGGTGTTACACTGCCCTGCCTTTTATTATAAAAAACTGAAGTATGATGAGGGGAATGAACTGATAGAATTTGGGAGAATGCCTGATTGGGATAACCTGGATTCAGGGAATTTGAGCCATCGGAACCCACCAGAGATGTTACAAGTTGCATGAAATTTTCATATGTAAATCTTATGTAAAAATGTCAGTCTTTTACAGTTCAGGCAAGTCGACTGCACAGACATGGAATAGTCCATCCAGGCAAGGAATGCAAAGTCTCTAGACCTACAGCTTATGTGCTGGATCCAGCCTGCAGAGAGGTCTGATCCATCCTGCAGATGTCTGATTGGGTATGGGGGATCGGTATCAGAAAGCTGTGCCTCACTGCCTATCTGCTCTGCAGCTCTCCCCTCTACTGCTAAACATACCGTTCTGCCACATCTGAGTTTGCTGGGAATCTGGCAGCTGTCTTCTCAGAGTTGGGGAGGAATGGAGACTTCTGCCATGCCAACCCTTGCTCTAGTCCTTGAGCTTGTAGGCACTCACCACCCCAGAGATCAGTAACTGCAGGTGACTGGTAAACCCAGCTTCCCACAGAAGAATAAAGAGAAGCAAACAAACCCGTTTATCCACAGTCATCTGACCCCTGCTCTCCTCCCCCAATCACCATAATAATCTCCCTCTGACTCCAGAAGAGAATCACTCTCTCTTTCTCATTTTACTTCACTCCAAAACATTTACTCCACTATGGCTATGTGACAGAACTCCCGCCCAGCCTCCTCACCTTTGGGGTTGCCCATTCCCCTCTTACTCTCATGTTCCTATCAATCCAGCTGCTAGGCAGCCAGCTTGCTGCCACTGCCTACATGACGGCTTCAGGTAAGAGGGCATAAATGTAACCTCTCTATTGTTCTGAGCTCTGACCTCATGGCATAGGAGCAGGGGCTTAAGCCCATGTCACTCCATTAGCGTGGTGTCACTCCAAACACTGTGGTGTTTTTCAAAGTGATTGGCCGGCATCAAATAATACCTGTCTCTGACTGGGTTTAGGTGGTGAGGTCAGTAGGGCTATTTAAAAGGGTCCCTCCAGGGAGAAGGAGGAGGACAATTTTAAAATGAGCACACAGCAGCATGAATCTCCACAGCTCTTTCATCCTCTGAATGTGGAAGTGAGTAACTTACCAGAACTTTGGAGGGGATCTGGCACAGAAATTCAATAAACCTATTTAACCTAAATAAGTTAAGTCTGATACTACATCCATCCAGGTCTATCTTAAGCTGGCTTTCGACTATTTTGACAGAGGTTTATGTGCACTGAACTTCTGTTTTGTTACAGATTTGAACTGGTTTCTGATCACTTATACTGGCTTATATGTAATATCTGTGCCTAGCCTAAAATGCCAAGACAGGTTCAATTTGCTTAATCAAAGCCAAATCCTATACTGTTTTATCTTGGGTGTTACCTGTCCCTGCTAAAAGGAAGGTGTCACTCCTCAATAACAGCCTGTGTATGTGGCACAGCACTAGAAGACTGTAGTCTTTTTATAAAGAGCAGTGCCCCAGAAAGATCTGCAAACACCATTGGAGGCCAACAAAGGATGTATAGGGACAAGGTGCTTCATAGATTTCATAGATTTCATAGACATTAGGGCTGGAAGGGACCTCAGAAGATCATCGAGTCCAGCCCCCTGCCCAAAGGGCAGGAAGTCAGCTGGGGTCATAGGATCCCAGCAAGATAAGCATCCAATTTATTCTTGAAGGTGTTCAATGTAGATGCTTGAACCACCTCCAATGGCAAGCTATTCCAGATCTTGAGGGCTCGGACAGTAAAGAAATTCTTCCTTACGTCCAGCCTGAAACGATCTTGAAGTAGTTTGTGACCATTCGACCTCGTCATCCCTTGGGGCGCTCTGGTGAACAAATGTTCCCCCAGATGCTGGTGGT
>NW_005841985.1:504486-539667 GCF_000455745.1 Alligator sinensis
CCCAAGGTGGAGAACCTTGCATTTATTGGCGTTGAACACCATCAGATTCTCGTCCGCCCACTTGCTGAGTCTGTCCAGGTCAGCCTGGATAACCTGCCTGTCTTCTGGTGTGGATGCTTTGCCCCAAAGTTTGGTGTCATCGGCGAACTTGGCCAGTCCGCTTCTGACTCCAGTGTCCACATCATTAATGAAGATGTTGAACAGTATGGGTCCAAGGACAGAGCCTTGGGGGACCCCACTGGTCACAGGACACCACGATGAGTGACTTCCATTGATTACTACCCTCTGGGTCCGACCCCGGAGCCAATTTTCCAGCCAGCGGATCGTGGAGGACCCAAGGCGACAATTGGCCAGTTTCTCCAAGAGGCGATCATGGGACACCATGAGTGCCTCTTTACTTCAATAGTTAAGAATTTGCATTTATGCCAGTATGGGAATAATACAGTAGCTGTAATGGCCCAGGAAATATGTGAGAGGTCAGGATCGTTTTGGGTGATCCCTTTTATTGGAGTGACTGCATCGTTCAGAGAGATTTTAGATAAGTTTTTGGGCAAAAGGTACTCTTCTGAGGTAGGTTGTTTAAATTCTCCCCAAACTATAGCTATAGTTCATAAAAGTTACCACTCAAAAAACCAAAACAACAACAAACAAAAAAGAACCCATGACTCTCACAGATCTGTGGTTAGTTTTAATACATTTTCCAGTGCATCTTTAATGTTTGAGAAGGGTAAATATGAAAAGCCAACTATAAGCAGGTCCTTTATCTTGCTGCCTTTTGCAAGCCCATTAGCTCTGCTACTAGTTCCTAAGGCAGTTCAATTCCCATCAGACAAACTTCAGTCTCTAGTACCACAAGAAGAACAAACCAAAATCCTCCATCCTCTCTAGACAGATGAGCCACTTTCCACTCTGGGTCTTCCCCAGCACAGGAGCCTGGCTTCTCCTTGCAAGCTGTTCCCTCACAACTTGTCCCCTTCAGTTCTCTCCTCTGGTGTTTTATAGCTCCTAGTGGTGAATTCCTTCATTAGTGGGGTGACCATGTGTCCTGGTTTAGCTGGGACAGTCCTGGATTTCAGAGGCTGGTCCTGGCTGGCTGGTGAGAATTAAAATAAGGATCCTAGAAATGCAGGGGTGCAGGGCTCAGTCCAGTGGGGAAGTGGTGTGGTGCAGAACAGCACAGCATGCCAGGCAGGCGAGCAGGCATACACTGGTGATGCCCACTTGCCTGGTGTGTGCCTCCCCATCCCCACCACTGCCTACAGCAGCACTGCTGACTTAGGAGCTGGGGGAAGGGCAGTGTCCTGGATTTCCCATTCTCTCATATGGTCACCTTATTCATTAGCAGAATGCCCCACCACTGGACAGTCCTTAGTAGGGCTGGCTGCCTCTTCTTAAGGGAACAAACCACCACCCTTACACCAACATATCTGTAACATCTTTAAAATATGTCATACTATCTTAAAAGCCTATAATTTCTTTCATGAGATTAATACCAGCATTTTGGTCTTAAAGGAGGTAAATAAGATAAAAATGGTATGATCTCATGTATTGTTTTACAATGAATGTTATATATAGATACATTTTTTATTTTACTAAATGTGTATTGTTAAAATTGACATAAAATTATTGGAGTGAAGTGTATATGATTTTATCAACAATGTGATGTTTAACCATAATTATTATTGATGAATTTAAAAACAGGAAAGCTGATAATCCAAGTATAATATGTTCAATATTGTGAAAATTACTGGTATTTCCTTATGACTTGCTTTCTCCATCTGTTTCATTTTTCAGGTAAAGTAAAGCCCCTACACAGAAAATGTGCTGTGCACTTCTCTTGGCTTATCAAAAAGCTACTATATTATAATATGCTGCTAATTATCATAATAAAGATGGTGAGTCCTTGACAGGTAGTAAAGTGTGCCATGTCAGTCTCAACATGAACAATAAAACTAAGTACAGACAGTCAAAAAGCTTGAGGCTGAATTGATTCAGTCTTTGCAGGTTAGTCTAAACTGCACAGATTAAATTGAAACAGAAGTGACCAGACATTTACTTTTGATTCAGGAAATACATCCTTATGCCTGCAGTGGCTCAGGCCACAAGCTGGATGGCACTAGAGCAGGGGTTTTCAACCAGGCCAGAAGCTGGAGGGCACTAGAGTAGGGATTTGGCCCCAGACCTCAGCTGGGGTTTGTCTGGGGGGGCAACCTGCTCCCCCCCCGGACTGGGCTGCAACCCCAGCTGGGCTTGCCCCCTGCACTCCCTTGTCAGCCAGCCCTCACTGCTCTAGCTAGGGAGCAGAGGGGTGAGGCCAGCCCTGCAATCTGGAGCAGACAGCACAGCCCAGCTCATGGCTGCAAAATTCTGGGATGCTGGGGGTCTCTGATTTAACTTGAACCAGCAAGAGAACTGGGACAAATTTTTCATAAATTGGTTTGACCCAAATCAGTTAAGTCTGATACTACATTCTACCAGGTTTATCTTAAACCAGTTTCAGCCATTTTGAAACTGGTTTATGTGTGCTGAGCTTCTGTTCTGTTACAGGTTTAAATCAGTTTCTGATCAGTTAAACCAGTTTTTGTTGTAATTTCTGTCCCTAACCAAAAGCACAGCAACAAGGGCATTTATACACATACATTTGTTTGCTCCAATGTGCTGGAGATACGGTGCACTGGAGCAGACTCGATTAATCAATTAATTGAGTCTGCTCTACATGTGAGCTGATGTGTCCAGCACTGTATCACATGCATTTGTATAATTGGCAAAATGCACGTCAGCGCTGAGAAAATGGCAGCAGTGTGTTTTTGAAATAAACACCTTCAATGTGTTTGAATTCAAAAGTGTGCCATGGCCATTTTCTCAGCACTGATGCGCATTTCACCATTTATAAAAATGCATGTGATACAGGAGTGCATGCATATGTACAAGTGCCCCAAGTGTCCACCTCCGTCAGCCGTGTGATGGATAAAGTAATGGGACATGCTTGTCTTCTTGGCTGTATTGTGATAACCTGTTTCATGAATGTTAGCATTCTGTTTGACCTGGCAGCAACTGTGCATTGACTTTCGAGGGCTGGCAGATGGTGTCTAAATACAGAATTTTGGAAATCACTTATTCTCAATTCTCTTGTTTACTATATTTGCTGACCATTTAAAAAGAATCCTACGCATATTAACAAGAAAGACATGCCTGTTTCAGTCGGTAAAGACAAAGCTAATGGTTGGAGTGGACCACTGAATTACATTTTTTAAATTTTGGACTTACTGGGCGTGTCTAAATGTGCATTTATGCTGGCTTAAATTTCCTGTGTAGTAAGTAGTCTACATGTGCAAGATGGCATCTATATGTACAGGTGTTAAAGCACACTAAAGCTGCGTGTGGACTGACTTGGGACTAAAGTTAGTCCCAAGTCAATCCACACACACAGTGTTATTGCACAGTAAGGTGTTTACATGTGAATTACTGCTCAGTAACTAATTGGGTGTAAATTTGATACCGGCCTATGGAGGTATTGAATTAACGCTCAAGTTGGCATAAGTCACCATATTTACTGCACAGTACCGGCATGCATGTATAAATATGTACCCATACTTCCCAGTAATTTCAGTCACTGTGCAGTAAATACGCACGTGTAGATGTGCCTGTTTTGAAGGTAAATTATACTTAAAATCACAGGAATACAACATCTGGTTCTCAAATAGAGAAGCTTCAAACCCCACCCCCAATCAAGAAGTCTACTACTAAATATGATGATCGATTATATTTGATATATTTGATTAATCATCCCAATGCTCATGCAACTTCCTGGCTGAATCCCTTTCTCCTACCTTAGGCCTTTATTTGTTTTGTCAGTTAAGACCGTAACGTCTCTGGGGCCAGGTATACTACATGTTTATACTGCAGCTAATACAAAGGGTCCCTAGGCACTCCTATACAACAACATAGTTGTTGTATAGCTGTTTTAGATTTATATTCCACTCTATCAAATACAGGGTAAGGCAAAAAATAGTCCAAAAGTTTTTGTAACCAAAGCATTGTGCCTAAACTGGTAGTCTCCTGCAAAGACAGCCTCATGCTATTTAGAGAAAATCTAACATTGTTATAGGATTTGCTTTATGTTATGAAGACTGCAGGTGCCTAGTTCTTACTAATTAGTAATTACTATTACTAATTATTGCCTACTCTTCCACCTGATGCACAGATAGTCTGGAACATAATGCTTGGTCCACAGAGCACTGCTTGAGCTTCAGGAATCTGGTAGCTCACAGACTTTTAATGAGAGATATCCCTTACCATTCTTAGCAACTATGGTCTGCACATCAGCCACTTAGGCTGGGATACCCCTCAGTCTGTCTATGTTAGTGTTTAGGGGTGGCCCTCAGGGGTGCCCTTGACTAGCTCAAGCCAATTGAGCTACCCCTATCTAGGCTTTACCTTGTGGAATTGTGCTTCCTGTTCCTTCTAAGGCTTGGTGGGAGGACTCTTCATCTCTTTGTGCTTGGCTGTAGATGCAGGCCACAGAGACAGGAAGTGGTGTATGGAAGTGCATGAATAGTCAGAAATAGGAAGCTGTGGGATTGCTGATGGTGCTCTTCTGTTCTCCAGTTCTTCTGTAGTGCCTGAATGACTTGCAAACATGCTTCAGGGAAGAGGGGCTGGGGAGAGGCTCAACCTCAGGCCCTGAAAGTCAGGATAACTTCTGGGCTCAGGGGTCAAGCTTAGAGGTTTTCAATGTAGATAGTTGTTGGTATGGACTTGAGTGTGGCCCTAAGGTCCACCCTAAGTAGACAGAGCCCATTGGACTCTTGTTTGAGCTTGCATACATGTATACAGGGGCTGTGTCATGTTCTAGGGCAGGGGCGGGCAATTATTTTGGGCAGAGGGCAGCTTACTAAGTTTTGGCAAGCTGTCAAGGGCTGTTTGGGTAGTCCTGCCCCTTGACAGGTGTCCTGACCCCTGGTCACCATCTTGGGACTGGAAGTCCCATCCCTAACCTCTGACCTTTGCCACCAGAAGTCCCTCCCCTTGCCACTGGAAGTACTTCTTTGGGAAAGAGGGTTTGTCATCTTAGGGGAAAAAAAAACAAATTACATACTGAAAATCAAACACCCATAATAATATATTTTATTTTAATTAAAAAAAAATGTCCTGACTTGTGGGCATTTGTGGCATATATGAAGAAGTGATTGCATATGGGGGTTTGTGGGGATGTGTGTGTATATGGATGTGGGAGCCATGTAGTGCAGTGTGGGTGGGCAGGAAAGTGGGGAAAGCGGCGGGGGGGAGTGGAAGTGAGCGGGAGTGTGGGGCCTGCACCAATGTCCCAGGGTCATCACTGGTGGGGCCCAGAGCGGGGTGGCAGGAGCACGGGGTTTGGTCTGGCAGGAGTCTGTGGAGCTGGGCTGGGCTGTACCAGCAGGGAAAGGGGGGAGCTGACCTGGCTCCATAGAGCCCCTGCTGACTGGGCCCCCATGCTTCTGCTGCCCTGCTCTGGGCCCTGTTGGTGCCGGCCCCAGGACACTGGCACAGGCCCACATTCCCACCTGGCTGCTGCCCCAGTCCCATGGTACAGGTGGGGACCAGTGCACAGCCCCAACCCTGCACACCCCCACGGGGAATGAACTGGTGGTCAATGCAGGGGAAAAAGTGGCTGCTCCCCCACCCTATGGCTGGCACTTCCTGCTGCAGCTGCTTGCAGCCTGTGCGGGTTGTCCTGCCTCTCCACCACATCACTGCCACCCTGCAGGGCAGTGGTGGCAATGGAGAACAGGCATAGGCAACCCCGCGTGGACTGCGAGTGGCTGCAGCATGGGGTGCTGGCCACAGGGAGGGCAAGTGGCCACTTTTCCCCCATGCTGAGCACTAGTTAGTTCCCTGCCACCACTGCTAGCCTGGGCCCCATGCCAGCTCTGGGCTCACCCTTCAGGGCTGAGCCATGACAGCAGCAGCTGAGCAGAAGCTGCTGCTTGGTGCAGAGGAAAGTGGTCCCTGCCCTGCTCACTACCGCTGGGCAGTGTTTGCTGCAGCCACACTGCAGCCTAGCGCGATGTGGGCTCCCGCCGGGCAGCCGCAGCAAACACTGCCTGACAGCGGTGAGTGGAGGAGCCGCTTTCCTCCACACCGTGAAGCAGTTTCTGGGGAATTAACTGGTGCTCAGCATGGGGGGAAGCACCCCCCACCACGGCCAGTGGACTGTGCTGCAGCTGCTCATTGCCCATATGGGGCTGCCTGCTCTCCATTGCCACTGCTGCCCTGAAGGGCAGCAATGATGTGGTGGAGAGGCAGGACAGCCCCACGTGGGCTGTGAGCAGCTGCAGCAGGAAGTGCTGGACATGGGTGGGGGTGCTGTTTCCCCGTGCTGAGCACCGGCTCATTCCTTGCCACCACTGCTTAGTCTAGATGGGCGATTGCGGGGTGCACGGAGCCAGGGTTGTGCAGGGCTGGGGTGGGGGTGGGGGCACTGGGAGTGAGTGCTGGCACTGGCATGAACAGCCCCACAGTCCCAGGTCAGAAGCCCCTGCTAAGCAAGGGCTTCCACCTTGGGAGGTGGAGCCTGACAGGGCTTCCCCTGGGTCCTACTGCCCCTGGCTCTTGTCATCTTTGACAGCAGCTAGGGGCAGATAAATATTAATTTTCTAAATTTTGGGGGGGCCTGGTGGGCCAGATAGAATGGCCTGGTGGACTGGATATGGCCCTTGGGCCATATTTTGCCCACCCCTGTTCTAGGGGCATTTGTGGAAGCAGTGAAGAAAGGCAAATGTTTTACTGCAAGCGAGTTTACTTTGGCAGGGAGAGGAGGGCTGAAGGATCTACAATGATGGGATCATGTAGCTATTTTCTTCACCTCTTCTTCTCCTCTGCATGCTCTTGGACTAGTTTAGCATCTGTTCATCTTGGAAAAATATCTCTCTTTCAGTCTGGAAGCAGTAGCCTGGCAAAGAGGGGCTATCCTGTGAACTATAAACAACCCACAAAAGGAATTCTGAAAGCTTTCCCTTTTCCTTTAACTTTATGTTTTATCACATCTGTGCTAGAATGAAACTATGGATATTGTGGTTGGTTTTATGATGCTTCAGGCATGTCTAACAAGGGAGAATATTTAACAAGAATGCTCAGTTGGGAAGCTGCAATATGTCAACACAATGGAGCTATGAGGATTTTATTTCTCTGCTATAAAACAAGGACATGTTTAAAGGGAAACACTAAGATTTAAAATGGATCAATAAACTGACAGTGACAAAATTGGGTTTTGCTCAGTCACTGAACAGGTGGCCACTGACATGGGTGGATCTAGAATTTTGAAAAGGTGGGTGCAGATGGTGAGGTGCATCATTACATATAAAACAACACATTTTTCTCCAGTTAAAAAGAAACTACAAGCTTTACTAATATTCTAGGGGCTGAGGGCTGTATTATTCAGTTTAAGATTGAAGCAAAAACAAACATAACTTAATTGGAATGAGTTTAAACAATCTGCAGGGCTGAGAGACAGGAGCTTCATTACCAGGAGCAGCTGTCAGACAGCAGAACTGCATAACAAAGGAGATTTTGAGTGGTGAAACATCAAGACCAACAAAAAGAAGAGAGGGTTGTTAAAACCTGTGGAATTAAGAGTTTGGAAAGGATCAGGTAGATTATATCGAGCCATGAAGTCAATTGACTGCCTCAGCACTGCCTGACTAGAAATACTGCTACCACTGCCAGAAAGTTGGTTTTAAACTTTGGTTTTAAACTGCTCCCTTGAGGGGCCTAACTAACTAGGCACTAAGGCTGTGTGAAGCTTCAGGTGCTGATTTGATTTGGAGGAGATTCGTTCCAATTTGGTGGCCGAATTGCCAAATCTGAATTGAATCAGGAGACCAATAAAAAGGTCTGAATCAATTTGCAGAAAGATTCATCAACTCAGGCAGTCCCTGCTCGCTGCCGCAGGGAGCTGGAACCAGGCTTCATGCCACTAAGTAGAGGTGGGGCTAGAGGAAGGGGAGGGGACCACGGGGGGGACCCCTGCCAGGCTCCATCCCCTGACCCCCGCCCGCTCTCCCAGCCCCCAGCATCCCAGCTCTTTAAAAAAAAAAAAAGAAAGCAAAAAGTCCCATAGTCACCAGCTGCTGCAGTGGCTGTTGGGGCTTCTAGGGGCTTATGGCAGAGCCCTCCATGCAGCGCAGGGCAGTGGGGGGTAGCAGGGATTACACGCCCACCTGGCAGCAGCCGGTGAGTATGGGGCTTTAAAAAAAAAAGTTCTGGGACACTGGGGCTGGGTGGGACAGCCATTAACAGGGCTGGGATAGCAGATGGGGGATGGGACCTGTTTGATTCGGCGATTCGGCCAACTTGGTGGCAGCCGAATCTCCGAATTGGATTTGGCTGAATCGATTCAGGATAGTGATTCGAATCACCGAATCAAACCATTGTCCCCCGAATCGGCCGAATCTGTATACTAGCCACTTTGCACAGGCCTCTTAGGCACTACTTCTGTTTCTGCATGTGCCCAAGATTGTTTAGTTTCAGCAGCTTGGTGCCTAGCTTCCACCTATCTCTGATCAGGATCCAGAAACCAAGTCTCCTGTAGGGTATAATTCAGTATGCATTCTCTGAGCAGGCCTACTACATGCTGATAGGCTTGGGCAACTCCTCACAAAATGCTGTTATAGTCTCTTTCAAACTGAAAGATCACTTATCCGGGAAATGGGAAGTGGGTTGAATGTCCTCAGCCTGTGAGGGTTAAATGCATATCTCCCACCTTCTCAGGAAGTGCTGTAACCACGAGGTGTTGTTTGGGGTTATCAGTGTCATCTTTGCTGTTGTCCTCATTGGGTGTTATTGATGTGCTGTCAATGTTGAAGTCTCAGGAACTGTGGTGCCAGCAAAAGTCGCAGCCAGGAGATCCCAACACAATCTTGTCTTAAAGAATGAGCGCAGGCTCAGTTCGGTGGTAAAGATTCAGCCAGGCTTATTGTCTACAAGCACAGCCCTAACATGTTTTGGCCTAACAAGTACATCAGATGAGGAGCTAAGGCATTTGTACCTATGACAAGGTAGTCAGCATGACACCATGCAGGCTCCCACAGGCCACTGCAAAGTTTCCCTGCTTTCCAATTCGCCTTTTATACAATGATAAAAAATGATGTGTTGAATTCCACCTGTATCTTGAATGTCTAAACCTGTCCTGTACCAGGGGCTTGGTTCACATTCTGATCTGTGTGTTCCTGTTCCAGCTGTATCATCCTGGTACTGGACTATTCTACCTAGTAACACCATTTCTCCTTCCCATCTCTTGGTAGGAACACACATCTGGCTTACATGCCAAGTTTTTTGTATGTGAGTTCATGCATTGGTCAGGTTTGCCAATGAGGCGAAGCCTTTGTGTGAGCAGCATATATTTCTTCAATGCCCCTGAGAGGCCTACACCAGGTTTAGATTAGGTGTTGATGGGTGCTCTCCTTCCCACCCTTTGATTCTGGTCCACTGAGCAGAAAGGAATACAAGATACCTGAGACCACCGAGACAGCACACAACAGGGAGACTTACTCTGTAGCTTAATGGTAAGAGCACTTATCTGCAGTAGAGGAGACCAGAGACCTCTTCGCAGTCCATATCTCTATTTTATTGAATGATTGTTGAATAGAAAATATAGTAATAAACCTGGCAACAAGGACCAGAACTCAAAGAGATCCCTAATCACCATGTTAAAGACTCAAGTCTTTCATTTTGAAAGACTGTCTCTGGCATCAGGAATTTTGCAAATTCTTACAGAAAATCTTTGAAAACAGAGTGGGGAGTGCCTCCAATCACCCTATAGCTTGGTGGTTAGGGCATTCTCCTCAGGAAGGAGGCAGAAGATGTGAGTTTGAATTTTTTCATATTGGGGAGGGCTTAGAACTCCTGAGGAGTTCTTGTACCACCAGGATAGTACATAGAAGATGGGAAGAAATGGCATCACTACCATTGCTACTGTCAAGAGTGAGCCCTACTCAGATCTTTCACAGAACTTAATTATTTCACCTACCCTCAGGAAAGATTCTAACCTGTGACACCCAAGTGGATGGTGGAACTTACCTACAGTCCTGATTCAGGTGGCGCTGCTCTAGAGCAGTAAGTAAAAGTCTGCATGGGTATCTAGTCCATCATCTTGGTGTGATCTTGATATTTTAACTAGCTGAGCAAGGTCTGAAGGATTACATAGACACTCATCATAAATTCTTAGTGAACAGTAGTAGGCAGTTCCCTACCCTTGTGCAAGTTTCTTGGATCACCATTTTGAGTTGTCCATTTCTCCGGATGCAGTGTACATGGGCACCCAGAATCAGGTGTTGCAGTACCTAGCTTGTAGGTGCTAAGTTACTTATTCAATTTAACCTCAGTCATTTTGCATACTCACTGAGCAAAGAATATTAGTTTTGGGTTCAACTCTTGCTGAATTAGCTGGCACATCTTGCAAGTATATACTGGAAACTGAGGATATTGTTCATAAGTCATTAAAGAGGAATTTGGTGCAAGAGAAAAGTTTTAATCATGGATATTTCCTACTTTGTGAAAGGCATAAGAATATAATGGAACATGGAATATTAGTGAATTAAGCAATAAGGGAAGAAAAGCATGTATAGATCACTCAAGAAGTAAAAAATCAACCATTTTGTTTCAATATAGACAACCAAGTTCCATCTATATTCCCATAGCAACCTAGTCCTGGCAGCAGAAAAATTTTCTTTAGGGTTTATTTTGCTATATTGTGTTGGATACATAACATAGTCTACCCATGATTTTTTGAAGTAATGCAAATTACTTATCAGCAAGTTTCCTTCACTACATCTCATAGTACCACAATTATTGTGTTTAATTATGAAAATAAGCTCAGTCAAGGATTTGATTTTGTACAATTTGAACAGCATATTTTAAGTAGTTGTATTTGTTAATGCTGTTTCTGTTGTCTACACAAATCTCATATTAGAGCTCAGAAAATAATCAAATGTTGTTTTTGCCATGATAAGATCAATATTTTAGAAGGCTGAAATATTTGTCCTTAAAACCAATGAAAAAAGAT
Organism: Alligator sinensis; assembly: GCF_000455745.1. Taxonomy (NCBI): domain Eukaryota; kingdom Metazoa; phylum Chordata; order Crocodylia; family Alligatoridae; genus Alligator; species Alligator sinensis. The sequence continues at coordinate 515,531 of NW_005841985.1, forward strand.
GGTCCTTTTTTCTGATCCATATGCAAGAAAAAAATCAATTAGATAAGTGCTCTTTCATAAAATGTAAGGTATTCTTTCTGGCTCGTAATTATACAGTTACAACAGGCATGCTTGGACCAATGGATCTTGAAATTAGTAGCAAGCGACTTACCTTTGTGCTGATCAAACACTGAAGAGGTGCTAAAATCCATTATGGTCTATCTCATTGTTTACAATTAGACAAGGCAAATACCATCTCCGTGGTTTCCAGGGAAAAATCTCATATATTACAGTAAACAATATATGCAACGATTGCTGTCGGCAGTCTTCTCGTCTGAGAATTAAACTTGCTTTACGGCTGCAGGTTGTTGTCAAGGAAAATACATTGTCACTTGCATAAAGGGAATGGTATATTTTGTTTGCTAAGGACCCATTTAAAAAGATGTCCCTGGAAATGACCTAACTGAGCTTTAAGGTCTTGCAAAACCAATAGTATAAGAGGGTCAAATTGTTTTTGATCAGGTCTGAGAAAGCCACTGCAGTTCACCCAGCATCAGCATTAAGAATGCTGCCCTTACACAAACAGAAATCTCAATGGGAGAATGAGGATTCACAAAGGCAAACAGAGCATGTGCAAAACTGCTAACGCAGTTTGGATACTGATGTAGTCATACAAGCCAAACTGCAAACGCTCAGCTGACAGACAATGCTGCTTAATTGACTGTTGTTTTATAAATATTGAATAAGCATACATCCTGAGGTTTATTAATTTAAGGAGTTCTACACTAATCATCCACACACCTACTTAACTCTTGCAGTGAGCTATAAGTAGCATGCAGAATAAAATAAAAGAGGATGGTATTTATTGCTACATTTAATGTATATAGTTTAAAAGGTCAATGAGGAGACAATTCTCATTAAATATGACAACTAGCACTGAAAACCTTTTAAATGTTGATGGGTTTGGTGTGGAATTGTTAATACACAGATTTTAGGCGTAACCGCCAAGCCTCTGTGTCAACGTCACAGCCACAGGAGTCCCAAGATCTCACAGCTTTTTTTCAGGAACCTGGTCTCCTCCAGTATTTAGGAGTGTGCAGTGCATGAGACATGGACAGTAACAAGTTTTGCTTTATTTTGCACCCAGTATTGCTGTTACCACAGTGGAAGAAATTCAGGTAAGTGGCTGGCTTAAAATTACTTGGGCATAACAAGAGTGTATCTGGGCAACAGGAACAGCAGTTTTCAACATGTGGGCTGCAGACCCCTAGGGGTCTGCAAACTATGTCTAAGAGGTCTATGAAAGATGACTGTGATCAATTAAAGATATGTGAATACCCACACTTACAATTCAAAAGGGTCCACACCTCTCTTTGAAATTTTTTAGGGATCCACCAATGAAAAAATGTTGAAAACCACTGAACTAGATGGAAGGGTTAGGCAGCAATGGTTTCAGTGAACATTAAGGCTAACAATAAGTTTCCTGAGCACCCTCCTATTAGTGCATTGAATGAGGCAAGTGATCCACAGGCAAAATAGTATATACTAAAAAAATTACTATTGGCACAGGGAATGGGGGACCTGTTAGAAAGCTGTGGTGTAGGTAGGTAGATAGGTAAAAGTCAGATACAATCTTGAGGTGGCCTCTCCCCTGTGGAAAGGTTTCTGACTAGAAGGTCTTGTCCCTCTGCTCAGGGCCAGATCAATTGCTATATTTGGGGTCAGAAAGGAATTTTACTCCATGGTCAGATTGGTATAGACTGGGGAGGGAGAATTGTTTTGGCTGGAGGGCTGCTTACCCAGTTTTGGTGAGTTATTGAGGGTTGCAAAGCTAGCTCCACCCCTTGACAGGTCACTTGTCCCCTGGTTGCCATCTTGGAACCTTAAGCCGCACCCCTAACTCCTGACCTTTGACACTGGAAGTCCCTTCCCTTGCCTTGGAAGTTCTCCTTTTGGGAGGGGGTAGGGGACTTGTTTGCCAACTTGGAACCAGAAAAAAAACCCATACTAAAAATCAAACATCTACTATAATGTTAGCCTCTGCTGGAGAGAAGCTTCTTGTCTCCAGCAGCATCTACCTTGGGTCTGCGGGCTGGTCAGATCAGGCCAGGTTGGGGTGGGGGTTAGTTGCTTAGCAACCAGAGCAAGAGCTGATGCTGTAGTGGGTGCTAGCACCTCCTGTATGGAGGGGCTGGCTTTTAGAGGGGCAACCAGGGGCCAGGGCTTATGAGAATTGCCTTTTGGCTTTTGGAAGAACCCTGTGAGCTAGGCAGAATCACCTGGCAGGCCTGTTCCAGCCTGCAGGCCATATTTTTGTCTGCCCCTGGTATAGACTGTGAGGGATTTTTGCCTTCCTTTGTAGCGGGGGGCATGGCCCTCTACCTGGGATCTCTTGAGCATATATTAACTATATTTTTATAGAACAGGATGTTGGTTGCCATGGTTTCCCTGCTTTACCTGTGGCAGGTTGGGGTGTTATGTCCTGTGTGTTGTATCAAGGCTGATGGTAGTTTTATGCAAAAGTTAAATTATGGATTTGCATACAATGGTTTGGATAGAGATGATCTTGCCTCAGGTAGGGAGTTGGACTAGATGACCTCTGGAGGCCCCTTCCAGACCTTTTTTAGCAATCCCTCTCACAGCTGAGGGTGATTTGTCTTCCATGATTGTTCTATCTGTGGGTCTGAATATAGCTGACAAGATTGATCACCCATGAGTTGATGTTGATGCATTTTTTCAAACTGTCCATGAGGACATCCTTGAAGCAGTTTCTCTGCACCTCCTCTTGAGCATGTACTTTGACTGAGCTGGGAGAATTTGCTTTGGGAGTCTGGAGTCAGACATCCAAATGATGTGGCTGGGCCAGTGAAGCTGATGTCAGATTATCATCTCCTCGATGCCTGTGGCATCTATTTGTGAGAGGACACTAATGTTGGTGCATCGGTCTTCCCACTGGATTTGAAAGATCTGCAGCAGTATTGATCATACTTCTTCAGTGACTTGAGGCATCTCCTGTACATTGTCCATGCCTCAGCTCTGTAGAGTAAGGTGTGGATCACAACTGCTTGATAAACCATGAGGTTAGTTTTGGATCTGATGTCACAATCTTTGAACACCCTTTTTCTCAGGTGTCCAAAGGCTGCATTTGCATATTTGAGGTGTTGTTGAATTTCTTCGATGTCAGCCTTCTGTGAGAGATGGCTTCTGAGGTACAGGAAATACTCAATGTTCTCCAGAGTCTTACTGATAACCTGAATTACCAGATCTGGGGACTGATTATTAAAAGCTTGTTGATGTAGGGGTGTCTTTTGAATGTTAAGCATAAGTCCCACTTTTTTGTATGCTTTGATAAAGATGTTGACAATTGCCTGAAGGTCTGCTTCCAAGTGAGCACAGGCTACAGCATCATCAGCACGCTGGAGCTCAATGATTGAGGTGGGGGTTGCCTTGTTTTTTGCTTGGAGTTGGCTGAGATTAAGCATTTTATCATTCATTCGGTAGTTTAGCTCCATTCCGACTGGAAGCTTGTTGGTGGTTAGATGTAGCTTCTCAGTAAGAAATATCGAGAAGGGTGTTGGAGCAATAACACAACCTTACTTAACACCCATCTTAACTTCAAAAGGATTTGTGGTAGATCCATTATTGAGATCTGCTGCTTGCATACCATCATGGAGCAGACAAAGAATGGTGATGAATTTTAGGTGGTATCCATACTTCAGAAGGATCCTCCACAGTGCTTCTTGGTTGACAGGCTTTTGTGTCAAAGACTCAAAGGCTCTTGTGTTGAAGAGTCAAAGGTTTTTGTGAGGTTAAAGATGGCCATTTAGAGAGGTTTATGTTGTTTCCAGCATTTTCCCTGCAGCTAGTGAGCTGTGAAGATCATGTCAGTTATGCCTCTTGATGCTCTAAACCCACACTGAGATTCTGGGATGAGCTCTTCAGCCATTGGGAGGAGATGGTTCATGGAGGTTCTTGTAACAGTCTTTTCTGCGGTAGACAGTAAGATGATTCCTCTGTAATTTCCAGAGTCGGACTTGTCGCCTTCCTTGAAGACTGTCGCAATCATGGTGTCCCTGAGGTCATCTGGGACTTCCTCATCATTCCAAATCCTTAAATTGAGGGCATGGAGCAGTGATGTGAACTCCTCTTCCCCCTGCTTGAAGATTTCAGTGGGGATTCCTTCAGCTCCATATGCCTTATTGTTCATCTGCTTGATGGCTTTCCTTACCTTGTCAAGAGTTGCAGGGATTCTAAGATCGTGTCTGACTGGGTGTTGTGAGATGGAGTTGAGAACAATTTCTCCAACAGCAGAATCTCAATTGAGAAAGTCTTCAAAATGCTCTCCCACTTTCCTTGATTAGGTCTCTCCCATCTATAAATCTCAAGGGTGTTGGTCCCTGAGTGCTCAAACCATACCTGGCTTTGGTGGCATTGAAAAAAATCACACATATCATGGATGTTAGCAAGATGCTGAATCTTCTTCACCTTTTCTTCCCACCATCTATTCTTCATATCATGGATCCATCTTTTTACCTCTGCTCTGGCTTGTTGGAGATTCAATTTCTTTTACTTGAAGTTGATGTCATTCTGCCAAGCAGAACAGAACTCATGCTTGATCAACTCTCGGATCTCCTGGTCATTCTCATCAAACTAGTCTCGATGTTTCCTTGTACAGAATTCAAGTGTCTCTTTGCAGGTGCTGATGACAGTGGACTTGAAGGCACCCCAAGCACTGCCAACATTCTCCCATTGTTGTTGACTGGAATTTTTCAGTTTTTCATTGAGGCACTGGTGGAAGAGATCTTGCTTCATTGGGTCCTTGAGTCCTTTGATATTTATCTTCTGTTGGCATTGCTTCTGCTGCAGCCATCACTTGGGAGTCAGTTTTTAGTGGTATAACTGAGCAGATGAATCAGTGATAAGTCCAGTAATCATCAGCTCCTAGCATAGCTCAGGTGATGTGGACATCTTTGCAATCCCAGGTATGAACAATGACCTAGTCAAGCAGGTGCTAGTGCTTAGATTCTGGGTGTTGTCATGATGTCTTGTACCTGTTTTTCCAGCAGAACAGGATGTTGGTGGCGATAAGTCCATGTTCTGTGCATTTGGTCAAGAGGAGGATGATGCCATGGGAGATAATCTTTCCCACTACTTCCTTGCTGATTGTTCTGTTCCAGAGGTTTGAGTCTCTTCCAACTGTGATGTTGAAACTGCTAAGCAGAATAAGCCTATCTCCCTCCAGAATATCAGAAAGGACTTGGTCAAGGTTGGATTAGAATTCCTCCTTGGTTTCATTGACAGCATTAAGAGTTGGGGCATACGTGCTGATGCCAGTGGTGTATTGGCTCCCTGCCAGTTTAAGATGGAGAGTCATGAGGTGCTCATTAATTCTGGTAGAGAATTTGTTGAGTTGGTTTATGAATTCATTCTTAATGGCAAAGCCAACTCCGTGAGCTCAGTGTCTCCTTCCTGTTTACCCTTCCAGAAGAAGGTATAGCCACCTCCACATTTTTTTGAGCTGCCCATCTCCCACTCAATGCAGTGATGTCTATGTTGTGTTGCCTGAGTTCTTAAGCTACGATTGCAGCATGGCATTCTGGGCATTCACTATTAGAATTGTTCATGCGGGTCCTGATGTTTTAGGTCCCCAAAATAATTGTGTGTCTTAATTGATTTCGACCGCAGTAAAGGTGATCTCACTGGATGTAGCTATCCAGTCAGGAAGAAGGTAGACAGGCTATATTTAGGGTATATTTTCTAGTCCCCTCCCCACATGGGGTGAACAGAGTGGATCCTGAAGAGGGTTGATCAGCTGCAGTTACAGCTGCCAAATAGCACTCTGCCTTGTCCAAGTGCCAGATGACCTTCTTGTAACTGCCACCTTCATGCCAGTGCATGGCTAGGAGCTTCCAGAACCTCACAATTCTGCTCCCATCATCACTAGCTGGGTGCCAAAGGGCTTTAAAATGTGCAGGAAAAGCTGTTTTCATTGAAGACACCTGTACATGATTTCTTTTATTGTGGAAAAGCAGCTGAACATCAGCTTTTACATGGTTCTTGGCAGAATGGGACCTTAATCAAAGGAGGCCAAGATAATTGGAGATCTTGTTCAGCTGCAGCCTTCATCTGCCTTTGCAGCCATTGAGATTCTAACATCTTCTTCTGCCTGCTCTGCCACTGAGGACTTGTAGGCCCTTGGCTGAGGGCTGGAAGGCTTATTATAGTGGCAACCTGTACTCACCATGTCACAGCACCATCAAAGGTGTATATGGCTTTTCAGGAGGGAAAGTACTGCCATCTGCTGTCCCCACCACATCCTGGTGGTGCTGCTGCTGCTTGGTCCACAGCTGCGTATTTGTCAGTTACCCCTGCTAACCTCCCCTGAAAGGCCATTCCTCTCTATGCCACCTGTGGACACTCTGGGTAGCAGTACAGCTCTGCCACCAGCCTTCTAAAACTACTTCTCTATGAAATCTATTAATTAAGCCTTCATCTGTTCATCAGCCTTTGAGCAAATAGCAGCACAATAGTTGTCTGTGTTACCACAACTATAATTACATCCCTGGAAAAAGCCAGACCAATGATTCTGCATTGTCTCAGTTCTGAGTCAGAGCAACCTTAAGCAGTTTATGTCAGTGGCATGTTGGTGGGACAAAGCTTGCTTTGCCTGATCTGCCATCCATTCCCCAACATGTGCAGTATGTTAGGGCAGAGTTCCCATTCATAAGGGGACTTTATGCTGGCTGTTTTCAACCAAAATTCAACTCTTCTGCATTACCTGCTGAAGCAAAAAGGCTGGATCTTACCTGAGACTGGCCCAAAGATCTTATCATCATTCACACCCAGAAGAGGCTGTTTAAATAGTGCTATCAACCTTAACCTTGCCATTTCCGACCTTGAATGTTTCACTTTGCAAGCTTAACTTGCTTTTTCATATTGTTTTATTGTAGTGGCAGGTACTGTTTTTCTCTTAAAAGCTTACTGATGGCTATAAGGAATGGCTTATCCAAAATTCATTTTAAGATAAAATAAACATTAAGTGGTTACATTTGAGTCTGAATCTGGACATCAGGGGCGCTTGTACATGGGTGGCGGTGGCGGGGTGGGTGTTAGTCCTTCAGGTTGCATTCTATGCAACCAAGCACTGAACCTCACCGTTTCAATTTCCATCACTATATATATATGCGATTGTCCTGCTGGCTGCAGGAGCCTGCTGAAGGCAGAAGTGGCAAGGGAGTCTGATCCTTTTTTTTGTGGGGGGCAGAGGCTGCACACCTCTTCTATGCCCAGGGGACCATAAATCTGTACCATTAGTCTTTCAGCTTGCCCCCTGGCCATGGGAGAGGCAGGCAGGCTCCATGGGGGAAAAAAGGATTAGGCCCCTCGCTGCTTATGCCTTCATCAGGCTCACGCAGCCAGCAAGATGCTTGGGGCCATCCAGGAACAGGCTGGCTTGCCCCTGGGGCAGTGCAAGAAGGCAGCAGGAGGGTAGCTGGGTTTGCTGCTGGCTGAAGAAGTCAGTGGAGACAGATCATGGGGCACTAGAAGCCCAGGCAAGCTGCTAGCTGGCCGGGTGCTGCCCAGCACACTCAGCTTGTCCCTGGGGCAGTGCGGGGAGATGGCAGGAGGGAAGTTGGCTGTGCTGACAGCCATAGAAGGTGGCAGAGATGGTGCATGGGGTGCTGGAAGTGTTGGATTGGGTTCCTCTGAGCTGGGACAACACCCAGCCACCCAGCAGCTCGCTTGGGCTTCCAACACCCCGTGCAGTGTCGCTGCATTCTCCGGCCATCAGCAAACCCAGCTGCCCTTCTGCCACCTTCCTATGCTGCCTCAGGGGCAAACCAGCTCATTCCTGGGTGGCCCCAGGTGTTGTGCCAGCTGCAGGAGGCAGAAGTGGTGAGGGCCTGATGCTTTTTTTTCTGCAGAGCCTGCCTGCCTCTCCTGCAGCCTGAGGGTGAGCTGACTAATGACTGCAATATTCCAAATTGCATTGTTGCAACCTAAACTACATCGGGATGTAATTTAGTTGAAAAAATGCAAACTCATTTTAAACCCATAAAACACAGGTACATGTAATCTGTAACACCATTAAGCCACACACAGTGATGTACATTTCATCACATGTACATTGTGACATTGTCTGGCACCCCAGAACTCTGATTTATTTCTCTTCCTGACTGTCAGTTTGTTTGGCAGGTCACGTTCTGAAGAGCGTACAGTCCAAACAGACAAAAGCAAAGGTTCTGAGTAATGTTAATTTGCTAACTAGGGCATTAGATCCATAATTTGTAAGCTCCGTGTTGGTAAAGACCCTTTTTTCTTTATCTATCTGTGAAGTGCCTAACATAATGGGATCCTGATTATAACTGGGACTAGTAAATGCTGCTGCAATACAGGAAATACCTTACTGTTTTTTTGTTTCCCCTACATTCCCCCAACCCTCCTACCTCTGTTTAGATTAATTATTATTTACGACAGTGCTGCAGTGCTGTGGGATGCCTGGAGATCCTTTCAAGGATGTTGTGGGTTATCACACAATGTTAGCACTGTTACGCATGCAAACATGATTCAGAAGATAAATTCAGAAATTTCAAATAGAAATGTAGAGTGTTAAAACCATTCTGCCCTGTTGTGTTTTTTTCTGAGGTTTTTTTCTGTAGTCAAAATTGAGTGAAAACTAAGAGCTGACATTTTCCAAGGATACCTTGAGTCTACTGAGAGAAACTTGAGTCTAAAAAGGTTGAAAACTACTGGTCTAGATGAGTGGTTTTCAAAATGTGTTCTGTGGAACCATGTGATTCCACCACAGGTCATCAGGGATTTTGCAAGGAAATTTAAGGTACCTGTGGAACAAGCTGGGAGGTGGGGTGCCACCATTGCCAGGCCGGGCTGCCTGGTTCCATGTCTCCCTTTCGGATAGGGGTAGGTTTTCTGCAGCAGCAGAAGTGATATGAAAGGGTTCCATGACTTTAGGACGTTTGAAAACCACTGGTTTAGATGTTCCATTGTCTTCACATACTTCACTCAGTCACTGAACCTCCTTCACATCCATGCCTGAGACACAGGTTGGGCTTTGGAGGATATTAATAGTATTTGTTATCATGATAAAAAGACACTGAAGAGCAGAAACATGTTGAGGAGGCTGAACTGTTTTGTGAACTCAAGAGAAACCTGTGTAAGTAGCAGACTAGTTGTAGCTCTTCAAGGGCTAAGTAGAGACAGTCAAAAAGTCTGAGACTGAATTGATTCAATCTTTACAGGTTAGTCTAAGCTGCGTAGATTGAACTGATAAGCAAGTGGACAGACATTCACTTTTGATTCTGGAAATACAGCTACATGCCTGCAGTGCTCCCGGTTAGAAGCCAGGGGATGCTAAAGCGTGCCACTCTGCTCGGCTGGAGCAGACAGCTTGGGCCAAGGCTACCCTGCCCACCCTGTGAGGTGGGGCTTGCGGGTGTGGTGCAAGGTATCCCAGGATGCTGGGGGACTGTGAGTTAACTTGAATCTGGAGGGGATCTGGGACAGAAGTTCAATGAACTGGTTTGACCTAAATCAGTTAAATCTTATACTACATCCATCCAGATTTATCTTAAACCAATTTTGGCCATTTTGAAAGTGGCTTATGTGCACTGAACTTCTCTTGTGTTACAGAGAACACAAGATAACTGGCTGAACTGGTCAATAATCAGTTATGTCTGTTTATGTGTAATTTCTGTCCCTAGCTTATAAGGCTCACGAAACACTTCTTACAGCAGCACACATTCATTATGGTGATTACTTAAAATCCAGCTGTGATTTTGAGAGCAAATCCCCACCTCCCACTCAGTTTTCACCTTTGAAATACCCAAACTGCTCCTTTAACAGTAGATCCAACACAAGTAATTTAAACATAATCATTGCTTTAGTTAATGTGTCTCGGTAGCCAAGTATCTAGCAGGGACTTGGAGATCAGCAGTGACCAATGCCTTCCCCAGAATTATACTCCCTCCTAGAGGCTTATTGACACAGCACAAGGGATTTTATTTTTCTTTCTAAGTGTGAATGGGGTAAAGTCAGCAACATTCTCAGAAAAATTAGGATAATGAGTCACGGTTGTAAAACTCCTAGACATTTCTTCCCTGGACTTCTGTGCATTCCTTCTACCCTGCACTATTAAGATGGTAAGCTGTTCAGGGCAGGGACTTTGTCTACTTTTGAGTCCTGTACAGTGCTGGACATACTGTTGGTGCTTACTCCAGCCCGTCTGTGTTCCCTTCGCCATCTTACAATATATTACGGTGCTATGAAAATAATCTAACATATAATATAACAGGAATAGTTTCAAATTTTGAAGAGCATGCTATGGCCACAGATGTTGTTTGTGAAAGATGTGAAATAGATGAGAAATGGCACAGGAGGACCAGTCTAGCTTGTTCTAAGCTTGAAGCAAAAAGGATAATTTTAGTTTCACATTAATTTGTATTCAATTACAATTTTTATGATTTTTTTCCAGTCCACCTAATTTGAAGAGCATGCTGCCTATAGGAAGGAGTTACAGAGATCCAAGAAGAATGTATTAGGTATTGCCTATGCCAGTAGACAGATGTAGTAGGTGCACAACAGCGCCAACATTTGCTTCTTCTGTGTTGCATTCCTCATGATTTGGGCTCCTAGCAGATACTGCTGCAATACAAGTAATAAAATGGGTCTAAAATGTTTACCCACCGAGGTGGGTGGTGAGAGTTAATTGCCTAATATTTGTACAAAACACATATTGTTCGGGTAGGATATGATCTGGGAAGCCAAGAAGAACCTCTAAGTAAAGAAATAAAATATTCTCTATATATAACTTTACCCCTTGATTGTAGTAATGGAAACCCTCAAGGGAGTTTTCAAAGTGTCACGACTTATATGAAAAGTTGGGCAAACATAAGAATGCGAGTAACTTGCCTCCTCCTGCACCTAAGAAGTGCTTGCCTTTTCTCCAGAGATCTGTAGTAACAAGTTTGCTGAGAAAGTTTGACTGGGTCTGACAGAGCAATCATGTTACTGAACTGGGAAATAGTGCTAAATTTTTTGCTGACTCAAGTCCATCAAAGCAAACAAGGTTGTGCCTACTTATGCCAATGGCAATATTGACCTTGACTTTGACTTTGTTCAAAGTCAGATTTGACTGATTTTCTTTCTGCAAAAATAGAATAGCAAATCACATGTCTCCTGTACCTCTGTAACTCAAATCAGCTCCTGCATGTCTGAACCTGAGTCCAAGCCTCTGCTAGGGTTCTGATTTCCTATGATCTGTTTTCAGAGGCATATGATCTGAGTCATGATTTAAAACTCAGCAGATACAATATTTTTGCAAAAGACAGGAAATTCATGCATATCATACATGGCATTCAATACTTCTCCCTCTGAATTCATGTGCAAGACCCCCAGTGCTTTTCACTGAAACAGGATCAAGCTTATTCATGGTCCCTCAGTTCCAAATTCAAGAATGTTTCAGGAGATTTAGTATTGTGGAATTATAATTTTTTTTGATTTTATAATCCCAGATGGCATAAATGACTGCACTGAAAGTTCAGGATCCTCTTGCTTTCACTAGAATAACATCCGTCTAGTGAACAGTTGATAGAATTAGGAAATAATTTCTCTATGTTTTCCATAGCTTTTTACTTTGAATCTAAATTTAGAATTTGACTTTGACTGAAAGGTGCCTAGTAAAGACACACACCACCCAGCAGGTAAGCATGTGTGGGTGAGGGGTGTGGGGGAGGGAAGGGACAGGGGGGAAGATCAAAACCCTCACAGTGAGGGAGGGAGTGGGGCAGGGGCAGGGGCTGGCTGAATGGGGCCCCGGGGCCGGGGTGGATTGTGAGATGGAACTGCAGCTCATCAGGGGCACTCCTGCTGCTGTGCACACCCTGGGGGAGGCAAGGGGGGCACGTGCCCGCTGGATTTGTGTGTGGAGCGGAGGCAGACTGCTGCCAAGCACTGGGAAATGCCCTAAATAGGCATGGTGGCTAATGCACCTTAAAGTGTCTTGTGAAGTGCCTGGTGAGACCGAATCCTAGACTATGTGCTTCTTATAAGGGCAAGATTCTACTAGAGACAGCTTCAGTGATATCTCAGTCATGACTGAGGGACGTTGTTATTTTAAAGCAGCTATGTAATGCTGAATGCTTCCAGTAGATGGTGGACTTTGATCATCATTTGCTTCTTTTAATCTGTTTGATACTAGGATACTCTCCTTGCTTTTCTATTAAAAATATTTTAATTGGAAGAAAGGAAGTTTAGCTGATGGGATTCTTTGTCATTAAGAAAAAAGAATGGGTAAAAAATTAATTCATTTTCATTTCAAATACTAAATAAAGAAAAGTATCAACTAGTTGCATATAACTGCCAAATTGTGGGAGTCTCCATGTAAATCTTTGAGACACTAACAACAGTTTAACTGATACATAAAGAAAGGATGCATCTACATGTGATGCTATGTCACTGTAGCAATGCGCTATGGTGACATAGCACCCAGAGGTGTCTACATGTAACCAGCAGCTACTTCGTCATAGTGGTGCGGTCCCTTGTTCTAGTGCACCACTACAGTGAAGCAGCTGCTAAAAATAACCATGTGCCACATGTATAGTGCATTATGGACACATTGCTGTAGGGCTACATGTAGACACATCCAAATAGTTTCATCTGTACTCTACCACTTAGATAAGCCAAGTGCTATGTTTTGAAATGGTAAAGGCCTGAATGTTAGAGGTAATTTGTCTGACAATGTTGTTGGGAGAAACATTAAGGATCCAAAAGACAAAAGTGACTGATAAGTTTGTATGTGTGTAGTTACAACAGAAAAAGACCAAGTGCTTTGTTCTGATACATTGTTGGAAAAGAAGTTTCTCCAGGGGTATAGTTATAGCAAAAGACTGAGAGTTAGGATTTGTTAATTCTATTTCTTGGTCTGCCCATGACTTGCTGGGAAATTTTAATCAAGTCACTTAAGACATGTCTACACCACAGATTTCACATCTTTAAAAATATGAATTATAATGCTTATCTAACTCCAGTTGCCTTTACAGCAGGTTGATGGGGGCAACCTTTGGCAAAAGTTTGGAGTGAGTGTCAAAGGCACACCTCTGGGAGATGCCTTACTGACTCTGCCACTACTCCCTACTATAGGGTGTTATGGAGTTCCTGGATAGAAAGTACTGTAAGATACCTGGACGAATGTTACTATCTTTGTCATTTCTTAAAGGACTAAAGAACGCTAGCTTCTTTACAGAACAAATAAGAGAGAATCTGTTCCTGTAAACTGATGACAAAGCAGAGGAAGAGAATAGAAAGATAGGAGAACTAAGATTACAGTAATAGAATGACTCAAATTAATAATGAACCTCTCATGGGTGTTCTGGCACCTTGTGAAGGATTTTGCAGGCTATTTATTTTTTGTTAAGAGAAATTTGCTTTTAAGATGCACTCCTGTCTAGCCTTGCTTTCTGTATCAGTCACAATGAAATGCTCATGCCCAAAGCAGGCACTATATCAAGATTATGCAATGGTACACCAGTCATGTAGGCATGTATATTCCATGTTTGTTTTTGGAACAGACAATGAACAGACATCCCTTTCTTCTCCTGTATTTAAGTCTTTTTCAGAGCTGTAGCAAGGGGAGGGGGGCCAAGTGGGGCGACCGCCCCAGGTGCTGAAGTGAAGGGGCACCAACAGGCACTGTCCAGCCGGGGTGGGGTGAAGAACAGAGCCACAAGCGGCTCATTTGGGGTTGCGCAGGGACAGGGGAAGGGTGGTTCTTGCTGCTGAGTGCACTCCTGGGCAAGCATAGGGGGCATGTGTGCCCCCGGATCTGTGTGCAGGGCAAGCGGGCTGCCACTGCAGGCTTTACCCCGCGTGCCAAACTTTGTTGCTATGGCACTGATCTCTTTCTTCATCTAAAGCATATGTTCCAGTGTGATAATAGTACTGCACTCATACTTTCAAATAGCCTTCTTAAAGATGTCAGTTTCATGTAGCTTTGCAGGGGCAGATCAGGAAGAGGAGGGGTGCAGTGGTGCAGTTACACCCTTCTTGATTTCTGCTGTACCCAAACTGTATGTGGGGGGCTCGCCAGGCCTCGCCTGGCTCTCCAGGCTTAGGAGACTATAAATGCGATTGGTGGGGCAAAACCCACCAATCAGAGATAGGCAGCAGAAGAGCCAGGAGGAGAGTCTGCTCCCCGTCTACTCCAAAGGGGTGGGGGGCAGGAATGGACTTAATTAGGAACTGCAGTTGCAGACCCCCCTAATTGGTTCATTTTCAATCTGCGGCAGAGCCCCAGAAGGGGATATAAGCAACTGCATCCTGAGCACGTGGGGGAGTCAGCAGGGGACGAAGAAGGAAGAGGTCCCGGGGCCAAGAAGAGCTGGGAGAGCTGCCCAGAAGAGCCCAAAAGATTCCAGCACTCGACAGAAGCAGTGGGCGGTACAGGCATTGCTGCACAGAGGGTCCATGAGGGACTGGGACCCTGGGAGCCGCAGCAAGGAGGCTTGGGTCTCCAACCCTGGCACGAGGCCGGGCTGCAGTGCAGGCATTGATGCATGGAGGGTCCATGAGGGACTGAGATTTTGGGAGCCTCAGCGAGGTGGTTCGGGTCTCTAATCATAGCATGAGGCTGGGCAAGGGAGCCAGCACTACTGTGGGATGAGTCATTGCAGGGCCCTGGGGATGGAGGGGCCGGGTGGTCTGGGAACCATTCCCTGCAGTAGGTCTGCAAGGGCCCTGGGAACGGAACGGTTCCTGAATGTGGGGAGCAGCATTCAGAGTGGCACAGCCCTGGGTAGGTATGAGGCAGCCCAGGCCCGCAACTCCCCCTAAGAAGGATTGAGCCACTGGGATGTGTGAGCAAGTCACGCCGCTACCCGGAGGCCTGGACTGAGCCCTCCCTGGAGAAACATTAGCCAGGTCAGGGAGCTTGTGAACACTGCCCCACCGAGCTCCTTGGGACACGTGGGTCAGTGGGGAAATGGGTCTTCCACGAGGAAGTGACACTCAGGGAAGTTAGGATAAAGAGGCAGGAGGAAGAGATCCCCTAGAGGAGGGGAACCACTAGAGAACTCTTGCATCTTATATTTTGGAGTGTTTATTGATTGGGTGATACACGTTGTGCATTTTGGAGTGTTTATTAACTGTTAACTATATGCTTTGTATGTTAGAGTGCCATTTATTGTTGTACTTACCTGTTCATATCGTTTGGGACTATTATGCTTACCTGTTTCTATTTGGGTGTGTATATAGTTATAATCATATGTATTTATAACTTGTAAATATTCACTTTAGTTGGTGACCCCATCTTACTTACATGAGACACCTCAAGGCTCTGGAAAAATACCATTGACGCTGCCTGTGGAAGACAGATGCACCAACATTAGCGTCCTCTTGCAAGTAAACACTATGAGCATTGAGGCGATGATCATCCAACATCAACTTTGCTGGGCCAGCCACACCATTTGGATGTCTGACTCCAGACTTATGAACAAATTTTATTCTCCCAGGTCAGTCAAAGCGTACACTCAAGAAGAGGGCAGAGAAAGAGCTTCAAGGATGTCCTCAAGGCCAACTTTAAAAAATGCAACATCAATATGAACTCATGGGAGACTATCTCACAGGACTGCCTCAAATGGAGGAAGAGTTTGCTACAAGGATCTCAGTACTTCAAAAGCTTACAACAATAACAACAGGAGACAAAAAAGTGGGAGTGGCAGAATTAGTGTATTGAGGACCAAATCAAGAATCTGGAGCTACTCACTCCACATGGAAACATGTGCCCGAGTTGCAACAGAGTCTGTCGATCCCAGGTCAGCTTTGTTAGCCATCCTTGGACCCACAGATAAAACAATCATGGAAGACATCATTCTTGACTGTGAGGGATTGCTGATATACTTATACTTATTAATTAAAGGGATAGTCTACATATAAAGCTGTGATATTTATCCAGTTACAAGTTTTCCTTAATAAAAGTATACATGTAGATTTATAAACATTTGTACATTTTAATATGCATTTATATATATCTGATCTAGATAGGTTGTTGCTGTTAAGCATGCCTGAGCCTCTAACATGGGAACCAGTGAGCTGATTGTAACATGCAGATAGCAGATTACATCCTGAAAGGTTAAGTCCATCCCTGTTTGTATACCCAAATATTGATATCACACCCTAGAAATCTATCTTTACTTTTTGTCTATAGGGTGATGACTAGTCACTAGACCTCTACATTGGTAAGACTGCATTTATGCTCTAGAGATCATTTAACCTGATCAAATGTATACAACACTCAGACAAGAAGGGAAATATTCAACACCACCAACTGGACATAACTAACATGTGTGCTCATTAGCAGAACTGAAAAATATGCTGTGGAAAAGCAAAAGCATTATAAGTAATTTCAGGGGGGAAAAAATACCAAAAAACACACAGGACAGAAAAAAAGGCCACTAACCAGGTGCGTTAAGTGTCTTAAGTTACTTCTACACAGAAGTAGAACTGCAGCTAGAATCAAGGTCTGCCAAGTGCCACTCCAGTACACACTAGAGTCTCCACTTCCCCCCTAGCATGGGTGACTGGTTCGTCCTGAGTCTGGGGGGGCACCCACAGACGCTGCTGGTGGGGACAGAGGTGGTGAGCACTTGCCGATGCTGCCAGTAGCATCAGTGGTGGGGACAGTCCAGTCAGGGGAGGCATGTTCCCCTCGGTGGCCCCCCCCACCAGTCGCCTATGTCCCCTAGTAGGCTAAAACCTGTGCTCCCCTGAATTCAGGTACTATTACCTGTTCTTTATGATGAGTAACTGATAAATTTCACATTTTGTTTGTTAATTTGTTGAAAAGTAAGTTCCTTCAGTGAATAATAATTCATCTGCCAATTCTCAAACTGAACCAGACAATTCCCTCTGCTTTGTGTGGGTTATTTACATAAATCACACGAAATTGTCAGTTCTTTTATTTGAGGACTTATGCAATTAATCAACAATGAAACACGTGTGCAATTTATAGTTAGAAATGTGCATGCTTGTTGATTAGCTACTCAATTCAGTATGTGCCTTCAGTAGAAACACAAGCATACATGCTAAGTATTTGCTGAACCTGTGCTTCTCTCAAAAAATGAATACAGTGCTAGACTGGGAGATCTGTGATCTATCCTTTCTGACCTCAAACAAGTCACTGAGGCTCTGATCTTGCATTTTACAGAGAGCAGGCCAACTACTATGCCTGTATGCAGCCAATGGTGTCAGGTTTAGGGCCTTAATCTATCTGTACCTCATTTCCTTTTCTGTAAAACTGGGATAAAACTTTTTCCTACCCTTTTTTGTTTGCAGAGATGTGTGCATGCTATGCATATTCTGAGTGCTGCATAAAATGGAGCCCTGATTTTCAATAGAGTATGTTGGTGGTATAAATAAGAATAATGAAGTTCACTAGATATTTATAGACATGCATACAGAGCACTTGTAGTATTTTACATATTTGAATATCTGAAGAATATTGGTTATAATTTTGTGCATCTTGAATTGTGATTCCTGTGCTGAATGTGAAACAGTGAAACAAAGTCATTTCTTTTTGTTAATATCGGACAGAAAGATTTTATATAAAGTAATCCTTAAACAGTAGTATACTTCCAAATTATAGCCCTAAACCTGGGGTGTTAAACTCAGTGCTGGATCTGGACCAACAGCTCCTCAGCCTCCTGTGGGGCTGGGGGCAGCACCAGCAACCAGGATGGCAGCAACCATGGGGTGGGGAGGGGACAGCGTGGATGGGACAGTGGGGCAAGTGGCCACTTGCTATGGTGGAGATGGCACAAGCAGTGGGGGGCAGAGCAGCTGTAGAACAAGCCAGGCTGCAGCAGAGTGTTTGTTCGCTGTGCCCATCTCCCCCTCCCGTCCTTGCTGCTGCAGGCCATGTTCACTGTGGTCACAGGACCCTGGATTCTGTGGCAGGCCCACCCACTGCTATGCACACTCCTGCATCCCATGGCCTACCAGTAACCCAGTGGCTGGATGGAGTGGTCTGGATCTCACCTGTGGACTGTATGGTTGACATCCCTAAACTATGTGAACAATCTCTCTTTACTCTGCAAAAGTGATTAGCAGCTCATTGGGAGCGCTCAAAAACTACACTGCAAAGAAATCTACAGCATTAGGAGCAACATTTTTCTCATGAATGAGATTCAGACTTCACCAAATGTAGATAGACTTTTCAGAAGATAAATTTTGGTTGAAAAACTGCAAATAATCCTATAACCAGTCATTATATATAGTGAAAATATGCACTGCAACAGGTTACGGGTCGAAAGCCGTATAACTTGGTGAAGTACAATTACAATGATGATATACTCTCCATATATGATTGTTAGAATATCTAAGGGAGTCTCTATTTAGAAAAGGCCAGATTCTGCTTGATGTGTATGTGGGTGTCCAACAGCTGGGGAGGAACTCCTGCAACCTGGATAAGGGGCCGGAAGAACTGCAGTCCCTATAACTATGAAAGAGCAGAGACTCTTCCCATAGGAATGCCTGGCACCCTAGAAAGGACAGGATGTTGAGATACCATGACTTGTCCCTTCCCCAGCATGCCCTGGGGAATCACCATTGGAGTAGTATGAACACAGCAAGGAATGTTTTATTGAGATGTGGCTTTGCACATTTCTCTGCAAGCTTTACACTTCCTGAAATACAGGGACAGGTCTGCACAGCAGGAACACAGGCTCAGCTAGAGCTGTGCAGTTTGACCTGAGGCAGTAATTAGCTTGGCATCTTATGGGGATACAGTACCCAGTCAGAAGAATGGCATTACCTGATCCAGTGTAATAAGGGCACGATACTTTCTATTGTATTATAATTTATGCAGCACGATAGGTGACACATGAAACCACAAGCCTGGCTTGTCTTTCTTCCTGTATCTGTAGTAGGTGTGGTGCTTAAGCAATTAAATAAACACAGATCTTCCTGGCAAACCTGCCAATTCTCATGGCTTCTATAGAAAAGGGAAAGGTCTTCACTCTGATCAACAAACTTAAAGCACCCACTAGAACAGGACAGGAGTGAAAACAAGCAGGAGTTAAGAAAAAGGGTAAGGGTGAAAATGCAGTCCATTGCAACTGTACCCTTTCCCCAAAAAACTTTTGCTTACATTTCTCTGTAAGTGGCTACTTAGGGGTACTAAGTATTTTGCAATACATACTTGAGTAAGATAACAGAAACACACAGCAATTGAAATGCCACATTCACTGGTCCTTAGGCTGGTGGGCTAATCTGTTGTAGGACATGCTTGTGGCCAGCAGATGTCAGAGATACTCCTTTTTGTCTCCAAGAAGAGGTCAGTGGTTTGCTCAGTTTGTTCCCTCATCCTAAAAATTAAATCCTGCTGACAGACACCTCAGCTGGTCACCCAGGATGGTTTGTGTGCTAGCAGGCAGTGGAAACATTAGTCTCAGTCATCAGATCAGGCTGTTGAAGGTGTCCTCCTGTGCTCTTATCCAGTGCATGTTAATATTCAATCAGAAGATAAACTGGGGGCTAGATTTACATATATGTTGGCCTGTTTGGATTGTCAGATTCTGAAAATTCTCTTGAGTTATGCATGCCATCCCATATACATACAATATTTTCCTAGCCGGGACATTCATATTCATAATTGCAGACCAGTCACAGAAAGATAAACAATGTTTTCCTCCCATGGCAGATTATCCATGACAATATCTTCCTAAATATTACATGGCACTCTTTTCGTTCTGGATGCCTGCTCCAGACACATTTGTGATCACCAGTTGTGTCCCACACTAGCGGCTGTTTTGATGCATACGGCATCAGAGCCAATCCCAAGCATGACTGCCTGTAGCTCAGCTGCCTACCACACTCTGCTTAGGACTGTTTGAAGCACCTGCTGTGGGCAAGTCATGTGATTTCCTGAGCTGAGCAAAACAACCGTCTACAACCCTCTCAAACAATGTCAATCATTTAACTCTTTAGGAAGCAAGAGTATAGAGAAGACGTTCAAAAACCAGTCTACTGCTTTCCTTTTATAGCAAACTGAATACATGCTTTTGAAATGTCAGCTGTGCTGTACCTGCTTTTTCAACTCTGCTATGCTACTCCTTGCCATGAAGGCTTCTATGGTTCAGCTTAGTATTTATGGAACAGTGCAAGGACTTCTCTCTCCCTCATTCTTCCCCATGTTTGCATCATTATGTAGCATGTGTTTCAGTCTCTTAGAGCAGCGGTTCTCAACCTTTTTTGTACCAGGACCCATGTGTAAACATCAATGGCCAATCCTGACCCAGTGCCCCTCACTCCCAACGCAGGCTGAAACCCTGCCAGCCTGCAACGCAAAAGCCACAGTCTCCCACGTTTTTCTCCTTTAAAGCAGAATCCATTTTTAAAGCTTGTTGATCCATTTTTAAAGTTTGTCCATGACCCTTTCATATATTCTTGTGACCTGCTTTTGAGTCACAACCCATCGGTTGAGAAACCCTGTCTTAGAGTACTGAGTAGTATTAAGGCATGCAGCAGCAGAAAGACTGCTGTTGGAGAGAGGAGTTTCTAAATGAGTATAGCCTGTTGTGAAAGAAGTGATGGCAGGTATCTCACAAACTCATTGAAAAACACCACCAATTAGAGTATATTAAAGTGAGATGTACTAACTGGACTATAGTGATATAATTATATGAGTAGATTTCTGCCAGTAAGTTCCCCTGTGTAGAGAAGCTCAAAGAAATAAATAACAAGTAGTCAAAGGGAAAATTTAATGAAAGTTATTTCTACATTTTCAGACAGAAGAATAACTTTCAGATTAATACAACATGATGATAAAAATAGGATTCACTAAAAAAAAGTGGCTAATGATTATTATTTATAATCTAGAGTTCAACTAGTCCTAGTTGTGTGTGTGTATGTGTGTGTGTGCGTGCACACGCACGTGCATAGGCATGCAGGTTTGTCTCTGCCCCCAGAAATTAATATCTGGTTTTAATTGTATGCTAAGATTCATTAGAGGAAAATACATGGAAATAAATAACGCAGTGAACTTAGAAAAAGAGAAACAAGAACCTTATTTTAAATAAAACCAGATAACAGAGAATTTTGTGCTGAATTTACTTAATCTATAGCATAGTAACTTGAAGCATAGTAACTCGAAACTACCCTGGCAGAATGCTATAATGCTATATATTTGAGTCTGTAGTCAAATATCTGGAGCAGCAACTGATCTCTAATGTGTACTGAATTGTCTCAGTGACATAGCTAATGATACAGGGCAAGAACTAGTTTGTCGTATTGGAATATCTAAAACCTAGATGCCTTGGGCTGGGAGGGTGGTCTGATTTAACCTAGATTAGGCACCTATGTACTTAATACAGAGAATGGGGAGAGGTAGATACCTCCAGGGAGATATCCAGACAGCCTGGACATGCCATGAGATAGCCAATAGGAAATACTAAACCCATGGAAGGGTCTAGGACCCTTGGACTATACTAAACACATGGAAATTCCTTCTAGGACCTTATGGCCTCTTTTAGACGAGTGCGGCCGTGTGGTATGTGGCACTGCAAACACATCCAGATGTTCTCTGAGGTGCAAGGGAGCGCTACTCACTCATGCTCTGATCCACTTTTTTTTTTCATGGGTTTTTTTTGACCCCTGAATATCCATGGGGAAAAAAAGTGAAGCAGCGCTCGTACGGGTAGCTCACGCCACTCGAAAGCAGAGTCGGGCCGCCCAGAGCTGTGCTGTGGCTGCTGGCCAGACTCCATGTGGCAGAATCACTGCTGATGCAGCCCTGGGAGGTCCCCAGGACCCCAGGTGAGGCTGCTAGGGCCAGCCCAGTGGTGGCCCCAGCCTCCCCTACCCCACTTAGAGCAACTTGCCATGCGCCAAAGCGCACGTAGCATGGGTATTCCTTGGGGACAAGTAGCAGTGGCACAAGGTGCACCACTGCTACTTGTCTTGGGGAAACCAAATGTCCACGCTCATGTGGATGCAGCTTATGCAGTATAAGAAGCTACCCTGGGGAGAAGCTCAGGGGGTTTCTGAGGCCCTGCCAGTTGGTATCTGGGGACACTAGCCCCTTGTGCCAGCTGGACTGCTGAAGCAGCCCTAACTTGGAATGGCCCCTGCACCCTCTACCCACTGCAGCAGTCTGGCTGTGACCTGCTGCCACCTGCAACAGCATCCGCTCCCTTGGACCTGCAGCCCCATGGCTGTGCACCTGCCACACCCAAACGAGTACCATATGACCACCTGGGCTGTGGCATGGGCACTGCAGCAGAGCCACCTGCACCTCCGGGCCAGCTGCTAGTGGGCCATGGCTCACCAGTTGACCTTTGGATGGCACTGCTGTCATGTCTTTTGGTGCCCCTGCTCTGCTATTTGGGCAGCTATTGCCCAGAAGATGTGCTCCTTGCGGTGTTCCACTTTGAACTGTCGAAGCATGTCCTCCTGGCCCCAAATGGCCAGGAGGGTCAGCCACCTCATCTGCCCTCCAGCTGGGTGTCTGGTGCTGGCAGGTTCCTCTGCCCGATTCTCACCACTTGCCTCACCAGTAGAGATCCTGGTGTTCCCTGTTTAAAAATTGCAAATTCTCTGATAAGAAATGCCAAATCTCTCATTAAAATACACAAAATCGGTGTTCTTCTGTGATTAAAATGAAATGCCACTATATAGAAAGAAATCAGTTGGGCAATGTTTCATTGATATGTTTACAATTATAATGCAATTTGGAATCCTATCAGTGCCTCTATCATCAAATAAAATGAGTTCTAAGTATGTCTTCTAAATATCTATACATTTTAGCTTTTGCTTTTGGTTTTCTTGTCATATAAAAGTCAGAGTTGCCCCTGCCCTCTTTGCTCACCAGGGGCACTGAGCAGCACTGATATGCCAGTGCCCTGCCTAGCAGCATGCTGGGGCAGTGGAGCATGGGGCAGCCATAGAGATACTTTGGCCAGGTGCCAAAGCATCTCTCTGGAGGACAGCCTCTGGTTGCTTCAGGACTCCTAGAGTGTGCCCCGAGCTGCTTTATTCAGTGGGTTTTTTTGATACCTGGATTTCCTGGTATCAAATTTAGAGCCTGCGCTGTGAATATGCAGCATGGGGAACATTTTTCAATTCCCAGCGTGCCTCTTGCAGCATCTTAAACTGCTTTGAGATGCTGGCATGTGTGCACTTGTCTGGACGTACCCCATGTGTCTGACTCATGCTGTGCTTTAGCCACCTCCCTATGTAGGATCCATAACGCTTAGTCCTGCTTCTGAAGGTAAGTGTCTAACAGGCTAATGGTGTTGCATACCTTTTGTGGATGGGCTCCTGCTCTGATCAGAGCACCTACCCAGGAGGGAGGAGATATGGGCTTGAAGCCCTTCCCTTGAAGTCTGAGCGGATTTAAACCCCACTTCCACTATGTAGTAGGCTGCCCTAACCACTGGGCTGAGTGTGGACAGCCTTATCTTTATATTGCGGCCACAGTATAAAAAGGAATTCAATATTACTGGGGTCAGGAGAGCAAGTGAGCTGGTGCATGAGTGTGTAATCTAGTGGTTAGGGCACTATCTTGAATCCTGGGCTCCAGTCCCTGTTTTCTTTTAGACATTTTTCATTAGACAGCCATTGGTTAAAAACAAAAATAACCATGGCAGCAGGAACACCTGAAGTTTTCAACAAGATATTGTGGAAATGCATTCTCCTCCTGTGCACTTCAGATTTGCTTAATAGGAATAATGTAACAGCTTCCAGTGGGGAAGAATTCCTTCCCTAGCCAGTTGTTCCAAACTTCTGCTCCCTCCTTGTCCTGGGATGAAGAATCCTTTACATTCTGGGGAGGGGCAGGAATCTGTTCAGTAATTAATTTTATGTCAACACCTTTATCATCATGACATTGAAAGGAACAGTAAATGCAAATATAAGCAACTCATTCTTTCCAGTGGAACTTGAACTCCATCATCAACTCAGCTGCAAACTGCACCATCGGCCACAGCTTTTAGGTAGCAGCTGCAATTTGCCCACAATGCAAGCTTGTAGTGACCATATATCTATGCTGTTTCTTGGGCCAGTCTCTGAGCATGAATATTCAGACTGTGTCTATGAAATAACAGATAAGGTTTCCTGCTGCTTGAGCAGTCTCTTCTCAAAAGGCATTC
>NW_005841985.1:539698-549395 GCF_000455745.1 Alligator sinensis
GAACTGCAAGGACTGGTAGAATGTCACACCACCTTCCTAGCTAATGAGAGCTCTGCACAGGGAGGCCAGTTCCTCCTGAGTGCTCATCCTCTAACAAGTAAGGTTTCAGGACTGGTCTTCACATCACTGAGAAGAGTAGTGATTCTACACTTCTGTTCCTGTCTGCCCTACTTTCTGTGATCCTTCAGGGGTCTACATTTATATCTGATGTCTCGGATAATCAGCTGCAGTGGTGTAAACTCCCCAAATACAGAAGAGCAAGGGGTAAATGATAGCTCTAAGCTACTTTTCACTTCCCTGATCCTGGCCTGGACAGCAGCCAAAATGGCTCCTGCTACTTTAAATTATGTTGGCTGCAGCCATCCTGCAGTACTTGCCATGCCAATAAGGCATCTTGCAGTGGTTTATATGCCCTACCTGCAGCTGATCCTGGCATGTCTCCATTGCTCTCTCACTGCAAGAGGTAGCAGAGTAGATGGCATAAACCAGGTAGTCAGGTCTGTGCCAGGCAGGGAACTTACTCTCTCAGGAGAAGCCTTGGCTCCTCCACTAAGGCAGATTTTCCCCTGTTTCTGGTCTTAGCAGCACAGTCAGAGCTGAGAGCGTAGCCTGTAAGCACAGTTTATTTCTCTCCAGTATGGCAACCCAGTCATCATTTCAGTTTTCATCTGCCTTACAATGTTTTTAATTTTAGAGTTAATAGGATGTACAATGAGAAAAATTCATCAATGGAGTAACTTTACTGGTATCACTGGAGTTGTACTAAGGATGAAATTAGGCCACTAACAAAGCAACTGAAAGGTCAGTGATGGATTATAGCATTAATGACAAGTATTTTGTGCAATGTCAGACAAATATGAGGAACTTGGAGCAGGTGTACTCTTGTTGAAGTACGAGGATACTCAAGTGAAGAGAGAGAACATCCAGTTCTTTTTAATACAAGAAAAAGCAAGACAGTTTAGTCTACATAAAACTGCTTGGCAAATATCTGCAAACTCTAGTTTTTCATAAGGCCTCATGCTTTCCAATTTGCTGCCACAGGGTGCTGCTGGAGAGGGATCATAGCATCTCATAAAACTGCTCTCAGAAAGGAAAGTGATGAATATTTTTTAGGGGTGGGATGAAGAATCAGGGAAAGGATCTAGCAGGAGTACAGGAATGAAGAAAAGGTGATTTATTTAGAGTTGAACAAAGGATAAGGGCCAGAGGTTCCAGTATTTCTGGCATCCTTGAAATTTCTCTTGCAGAAACTGCCCCCCCCCTCAAATAGATTGCTCAATTTTCCTCCATTAAAACAAGGCAAACCCAGAACAGGCCCAAAGCATGTTCTTGCTCTACTTCCTCTCCTAACATGCTGGCACCATTTCCTCTCTGCTTTGATTTCCTGGTATGAGCATTGGTTTATCCATACCAAAGAGCTAAGTTTCTAATGAACCTTTCCTTTTATTTTGCCTTTGGCCAGACAAGAGCC
This sequence comes from Alligator sinensis, assembly GCF_000455745.1. NCBI lineage: Eukaryota > Metazoa > Chordata > Crocodylia > Alligatoridae > Alligator > Alligator sinensis. Next base: position 541,170 of record NW_005841985.1, read on the forward strand.
AACAAACATCAATAGGTGATGGGAGAACGCTAACATTCAGGAGGGTGAATGCTAACATTCACCAATAGCAGAGCAAAGGAGTGAGCAGATGTTACTGTGTCAATCACAGAGAGATGGAAAGCACACCTTCAGTAGGCACTGCTGAACAAAGCAAGTGCTGCTTTAGCTGCAAGAGGTGAGGGGAGAGAATGTAATATGAGTGCATTATTAAGTGATACTACACAATTAGAGTTGGCCTTCTCATTGTACAGAAGTACACAATGTGGTAATATGCTTTGTGACTGAGTCAATATTCCTCTCGCTAATAAAATGACCAGGTAAATTAATAACCAAGGTACTAAGCACCATATAAATATAATAAATAGTAAATATAGTAATGTACCTAATATCAAAGGTTGTGCTCAAAATACTTCTGGGAACGTAATAGGTCTATACTTAATTAGTTGAATAACCACTGCACAAACAGTCTCTAATTCCTTTTTATAGAATCTAAGAAACAGAATCATAGAAAATTAGGGTTGGAAGGGACCTCAGGAGGTTACCTAGTCCAACCCCCTGCTCAAAGCAGGACTGTCCCCAAGTAGATCATCCCAGCCAGGACTTTTTCGAGGTGGGCCTTAAAAACCTCCAAGGATGGAGATTCTACCCTCTCTAGGTAACCCGTTCCAGTGCTTCACCACCCTCCTAGTGAGACAGTTTTTTCCTAATTTCCAACCTAAACCTTCCTTTCTGCAACTTGAGATCACTGATCCTTGTTCTGCCATCTGCCACCACTAAAAACAGCCTAGATCCATCCTCTTTAGAACCACCATTCAGGTTGTTAAAGGCTGCTATCAAATCCCGCCTCAGTCTGCCCTTCTGCAGACTAAATAAGCTTAGTTTTCCTCAGCCTCTTCTCAGAAGTCATGTGCCCAAGTCCCCAAACCATTTTTGTTGCCCTCTGCTGGACTCTCTCCAACTTGTCCACATCCTTTCTGTAGTGGGGGGCCCAAAACTGGACACAGTACTACAGATGTTGCCTCACCAGTGCAGACTAGAGGGGAATAATCACTTCTGTTGATCTGCTGGAAACACTCCTACTAATATAGTCCAGTATGCTGTTAGCCTTTTTGGCAACAAGGGCACAGTTGACTCATATACAGCTTATTGTACACTGTAACCCCAAGCACCTTTTCTACAGAGCTGCTGCCCAGCCAGTCAGCCCCCATCCTGGCCTGGTGCATGGGATTGTTCAATCCTAAGTGCAGGACTCTGCACTTGTCCTTGTTGAACCTCATGAGATTTCTTTTGGCCCAATCCTCCAATTTGTCTAGGTCACTCTGAATACTAGCCATATCCTCCAGCATGTACTACTCCCCCCAGCGTGGTGTCATCCATGAACTTGCTTAGGGTGCAATCCACCCCATCTTCCAGATCATTAATGAAAATATTGAACAAAACCAGCCAAACCAAACCCAGGACCAACCCCTGGTGCACTCCACTTGATACTGTCTGTCAACTAGACTTCAAGCCATTGAACCTGATGATCCAGCCAGCTTTCTGTCCACCTTACAGTCCATTCACCAACCCATATTTCCTCAGCTTGCTTGCAAAAATATTGTAGGACACTATATCAAAACAGTTGCTAAAGTCAAAGTATATCATATTCACTGCTTCTCCTGCATCCACAGAGCCAGTTTTCTCATCATAGAAGACAATCAGATTGGCCAGGCATGGCTTGCCCTTGGTGAATCCATGCTGACTGTTTCTGATCAATTTCTTTTCTTTCAAGTGTTTAGAAATGGATTCCTTAAGGACCTACTCCATGAAATTTCCAGAAACTGAGGTGAACCTGACTGGTCTGTAGTTCCCTGCATCCTCCTTCTTCCCTTTCTTAAAAATGGGCACTACATTTTCCCTTTTCCAATCATCCAGGACCTCTTCTGATTGCCAAAAGTTTTCAAAATAATGACCAGTGGCTCTGTAATCTTATCAGCCAACTCCCTCAGCACCCTCAGATGCACTGTATCCAGCCCCATGGATTTATACTCATCCAACTTTTCTAAATAGTCCTTAACCTGTTCTTTCACCACTTAGGGTTGCTCACCTTCTTCCCAAACTGCTGCCTGGTGCAGTAGTTTGGAAGCTTACCTGGCCTGTGAAGACCAAGGTAAAAAAGGCATTGGGTACTTCAGCCTTTTCCTCATCATCTTTAATTTGGTTGCCTCCCCCATTCAGTAAGGGACCCACACTTTTCCTGACCTTCCTTTTGTTGCTAACATACTTGTTGAACAGTGCTAGGGTTGCCAACCCTCCTGGATAGGCTGTGAGTCTACTGGAATCAGCATCGATCTCCCAGTAATTATTGAAAGCAATCTGGGAGATTGATATTGTGAACAGGTTGAACGGTACAATTAATGACATTATGTCATGTTGGAAAAAAAATATCTCCTGGAATAGCTTCAGTCAGAGTTGGAAACCCTAGACAGTGCTAGCATTTAATATGCCTTGACTGTGTAAGACACTGGTTTATTATATGAAAATGACCATAAAAACCCAGTTTTTTCCTTTGAAATCGTATTTTAACCACACACTGTCAGTTGTTTGTTGGCAGAAAATTCTAATCAGGATTAGAGAATCTAATGAGATTACACAGTGTGTTTACTAGGATGACCTATCCATTTGGTTTCTGAAGGGGGTGGTGATGGAGCAGAATGATTTGGAAAATGAGAGGGCTGTATGGGAGCAAGGTTATGTTGAATGAGCCTGAATACAGACATAAAATACTACATGGCAGTGTATTTTGAACTGGTAGTTTAAAAATGAAAGCACAGAAAATCAGACACATTTTTACAGAAAAAAATTCTAACCAGTAAACTCTGAAGAAGAGATTCATTTCAGGGGGAATAAGAAGTGGAATCATAAGAGAAAAGCATTTTGCCAGAAGAAATATTGTGTGTGTGTGTGTGTGTGTGCATATACTTATTTATAAGGCAATCAGGACTCATAGTAGAGATGATATCTTTTATTAGACCAAGTTTTTTGCAAAAAAAATTCTTTAATTGCAAGCTTTTGGGCACAAACGCCCTTCATCAGGCATTGGAGAAAAGATTGTAAAAGTTCTCCTGGGTAGAAATGAAAGTTTATATTTCATAGGATTTCACAGAGGAGTCAATAGATGGAAAACTCCTCTGGGCAGTCAGTTCGTAGCTGGTTTGGAGACTGTCACCTCCTGTGAGGATCTGTGATGATGCAAATTACCTTGAAACAGCAATTTTACCTATTTATAATATATACACAGTCACTTTTTTGTTCAAAGTAGTTCTGGACTGAAGGCAGATGGGTACAGGAAAGACTATTTCAGAATATGGTTTGGGAATGCTTCAGTGGGATTTACCAGCTCCATCTCACTTACCATTTATGTTTTAAAGTATATGTTTTTATAAAACACCTAACTCCATAATTTCTTGGCTCATCTAAAAAGCCAAAATCCAAAGGGATCCTGATCAGTAAAAGGAATTATAGCTCTATTTAATTCCACTATTTCTAACTGCTAAGTGCAATTTAAGTTGAATACCTGAAATTTTTCCCTAGCAATGAGATTAATTAGATTGTAAAATCGTATTATGGAAGCCTGAAGGCCATTTAAAACTACACAGGAGAAAGTACTCAGAAATATAGTGTAAGGAACATTCCTGCCCTGACAGAAAGATGGATGAAATGATATAATAGGTCATTTTCCCATTTCCCCCTCAATGTCTGTAACCTGTGATAGTGCTGGAGAAAACACACTCTTTGGAGATAGGTCAATACTTAGACACACAGATACTGACAGTCTGGACTGGGTTTAAAGCAGTATATGTAGTCAGTCACATACACTGTTCCAGAGTTCCAGAGTTCCAATACATGATGCAAAGGGGGCTTAAAAAAGAGCAGACAGGTCATGGGCTAAGGCCAGGACTGTCCAGGGCTCTGTCCAGGACTTTGTGTTTGTACAATACCTATCATAATAAAGCCCTGTTAGTTGGTTCCTGGGCACAACCACACAACAGCAGCAACAAGAGGAATACAAAACTGTACTGATCCTGTGTTCAAAACCTGCTTATAGATCATAAAATGCTCTAAAATCAGAACCTATAAAGAAAAACATTGGTTGAGTTACAAAATATTCACAATGGAAACATGCATTATTTTCTTCAATGTTGCTATATAACATGTTTGCCTTCTCACAACACTGTGGTGATTAACAGTTTCTGCTGCTGCCAAAAAGAAATAAGGCTCCTTGTTCCCAAGTGCTGTTGTTCTGCAACGAGCAGTATCACAGGTTGTAGCGTAGTGGCCTAGAAGTGAATATGCATCAGCCTTATATTTTAAGTTCTCATACTATTACATTAGTATTTTCTCCTAAGTACTAAAAATGCTGTGGTTATAAATACTAAGCATAATTTATATCCCGACAAACTGTAACTTGATTCTATATAATTTGTTTTCTTAGGTTGCCTATACACATGCTCATAGGTGGGGGTGGGGACCTTTTAATTAGAGTGGTTCTCAGACAGCTGCTCTAATTAAAACAGCTCACCATCCAATGTATTAAGCCCCTGTGTGTCAAAATGGCCCTGGGGCACTTTATCTAACTCTCATTCGGTAAGGTTTAGACAAGGTACCCCTGCGGCCATTTTGAAACATTTGAATTTTTAATACATTTTACAGTGAGGTGATGCTGGACCATTCGCATTAGAACACGGACTAGTCTGCTCTGAGTCTGCTCCAATATGTTCTAATTAGAACATGAATGAGCACTTCTATAGGCACCCCTAATTCCTTTTCCATATATGTACAGACAACAGGAAAAAAAATGAGTCATATGTCCACTGCTGAATGCCATGTTTTGGGTTTCATTGGGGCCCAACACTATTCTCAAGCTCAGGCATGCTCATGGGAACATTGCTGAGTTCTCAACAATGGTATGTGACATTTTTCAGTATGTAATGAATACAGAGTGGGAGTGAGTGAATAGGGCATTTCTCCAAAGTATTTACCATTGCACTGTCTGATGTGGTGTACATGTGTCTTTTATGTCAAACTAATTTTACTTCTGTTGTAAGCAATACAAGTTTTACCACTGAATTTATAGAGAACAGAGCTTGGCTAATACTGAGTATGATGGCAGTAATGTAGGCATAGAATTATAGAAAAATAGGGCTGGAATAAACCTCAGGAAGCCTCTTAACTCCAGCTCTTAAAAACTGTTAAAATTTTCTAAGGATCGAGATTCTACAACCTCCTTTGGCAGCTGTTCCAGTGCTTATAAACACTTATACTGAGAGAGATCTTTCTAATATACAACCTAAATTTCCCTTGGAATTGGAGGCCATTGCTGCTAGTCCTATACCATGCAGCCAGAGAGAATAGTCTACCTCATTGTGCTTATAACCACCCTTTAGGTATTTGAAGATTCTTTTCAAATCCCTCCTTGGTAATGTAGGTGCATTATGAGTTTTCAGGGATGTATAATTGTAGCCGTGTTGGTCTAAGGACATAGGCAGACAAGGTTCTTTGGGTGAATCTAGTATCTTTTATTAGTCCAACTTAATAGTTGGAAAAAAAGTATTAAGCAAGCTTTCGTGTTTAAAAACCCTTCGTCAGGCTAAGGAAGTTTCAGCAGTTGGTGTGTGCTCTTCCTGGATGGAATGAAAAGTAAAGCAGCCAGAGGCTGGGCTGGTATGCATGCAAGACAGGTAGTCAATGAAAATGTAAACTGAGGAGTCAGTGTGTGATAGATAGGCTGGGTGTGGGGGATAAGGAGGGTGAATAGTGGAGAGGTACCTGGGGAGTCAAATGTCAGGCAGGTTATAATGTGTCATAAATCCAAAGTCTATATTTAGTCCATGATTTTTTGTATCCAGGAGGTTGATGAAGTGAAGTCCATAGGCTCGTCTCTGGGAAGTGTGTTGTAAGTTTCCTTTGAGGATCAGAACTGAGAGATTGGAGAGAGAGTGGTTTTCTTGTGAGAAATGTGCCCCCACCGGTAATTGGGTATTCCTGTCTTTGACAGATTTCCGGTGTGCGTTCATTCTGGCGCACAGTTGTTGTTTGGTCTCTCCTACGTATTTTCCATCAGGGCATTTGGTGTACTGGATGAGATATATTACATTTATGGAGGTGCAGCTGTAAGATCCTGGGATGCTGATGGCTCTGTTGTGGGGTGTAGTGATTGTGGGGGTGGTGGAGATGCGTTGGCAGGTTTTGCATTTCTTGCCATGGCATGGTCTGGATCCATTCGGTGTGTTTTCGGCCTGAACCTTATGGCCAAAGAACCTTATGAGTTTTCTTCCTTTCCCCTGAAGTATTCAGTTTTAGCTCCAACTGGAGCCAGCATATAAGAGCTATAGTGTCATCTGGTATGGCATTACTTTTGTACATGGGCCAGGTACAGATATTACACTTTTACCAGTCTAAATGATCAGAAAAAGTTTAAACCTGTAACAGAACAGAGTTCAGCACATGTAGATTGGTTTAAAAATGGTGACACGTGGTCTAAGATAATTAGCCTTCATATCCCTCCCCTACCAAGAGGTGAATGTGGGTTCCATTCGCTACTGATTTAAACGTACACTGTATAACTTAGATCCATTCCACCTTGAGCTTTCTGAATGTCTGTACCTAGCCAAGTTGCCTGCTTCCCATTCTAAAGTGTCCTCTGTCTTTAGATTCAGTAACACAAGTTTCAAGTTACTTATTGAAACAGGCCATCAGTTCTTACTTCTTTCTGGATATTTAATTTTGGTTTCCCTATTATTAGCACAGATGACAAGTCGGTTGTTGACTATTTCACGTTCTGTTCATGTACTGAGCAAACACTATATAGCATTGGAAAGAATAGCTGATGAAGAGATAGAAAGGGCCTAATCTTTTAATGGCTGTTTAGAGTCTGAGGCCACATCTTTGTTTTAGTTCAATGAAAGTATGAGTTATAGTTTTCTGCATGAGTATTATTTTGTTCTTATTTTTCTAGTGAGAAGATGGTTACAGTATCGAGCCATTCTCACATCAAAAAGATTAACAAGGATTTTTTCCCAGCATTGTTGATACATGTACTACACAGTAGACTACATGCTGACTTACATTTGTGTATTTTATTGTGAAACTGATAGACAGAAATCAAACAGTTGCCATATTTTAGGGTGTGACAGAACATATGTTCACTTGGAAGCTACAACTGGTACAGAATATATATTTCTTAATTGTGCCAGCCACAGGGAACACAGATTGACAAATGAAACTTTCAGGTATGAAGTCTGCACTGGCTCCCAGTCAATGTCTGGATGCAGATCAATGGGTTATTATGACCTCAAAAGCCCTCAGCAATGCTTTGAGAAGTGACTAAGTTTCAGGGTGTGGTATGTGTCCCATCTATTTATTCAGGCTTTTGCCTTAGTCATAGAGTCATAGAGAAGTAGCACTGGAAGGGACCTCCAGAAGTCATCTAGTCTAACCCTCCGCATGAGGCAGGATTACCCCTATCCAAACCATCCTATACAATGAATTGTCTTTGAAAAAATTATCAAGGCTCACATATGCGAGAGCCCGGCAGGACAAATTATGCTGAGGGGAAACCAGCACAGGTTCGTGGCAGGCAGATCATGCCTGACCAATCTAGTCTCTTTTTATGACCAGGTTATGAAATGCCTGGACACAGGAGGAGGGGTGGATGTTGTATACTTAGACTTCAGGAAGGCCTTCGATACGGTATCCCACCCCATACTGGTGAACAAGTTAAGAGGCTGTGACTTGGATGACTACACAGTCCGGTGGGTGGCGAATTGGCTGGAGGGTCGCACCCAGAGAGTCGTGGTGGATGGGTCGGCTTCGACCTGGAAGGGTGTGGGCAGTGGGGTCCCGCAGGGCTTGGTCCTTGGACCGATACTCTTTAATGTCTTCATCAGCGACTTGGACGAGGGAGTGAAGTGTACTCTGTCCAAGTTTGCAGATGACACAAAGCTATGGGGAGAAGTGGACACGCCGGAGGGCAGGGAACAGCTGCAAGCAGACCTGGACAGGTTAGACAAGTGGACAGAAAACAACAGAATGCAGTTCAACAAGGAGAAATGCAAAGTGCTGCACCTAGGGAGGAAAAATGTCCAGCACACCTACAACCTAGGGAATGACCTGCTGGGTGGCACGGAAGTGGAAAGGGATCTTGGAGTCCTAGTGGACTCTAAGATGAACATGAGTCGGCAGTGT
>NW_005841985.1:549824-553127 GCF_000455745.1 Alligator sinensis
ACTCTTTCCTGCCTATGCAGGGGGTCGGACTCGATGATCTATTGAGGTCCCTTCCGACCCTAACATCTATGAATCTATGAATCTATAAACCATAATCTAAACTCTACATAACCCTGACACAACATAGACTTAACACCCTAGTCTTTCACAGGTAAAGCAGGGGAACCATGACAGCCAATGTCCTGCCTCTTATACAATATTGTCAATATACGCTCAAGAGGTCAGGGATAGAGGGCCATGCACCCTGCTACAGATAATACTAAGGATAATTTATATCCTGGAAAACTGTGGCTTGATTCTGTACAATTTGTTTTCTTAGGTTGCCTATACACATGCTCATAGGTGGGGGTGGGGACCTTTTAATTAGAGTGGTTCTCAGACAGCTGCTCTAATTAAAATGGCTCACCATCCAATGTATTAAGCCCCTGTGTGTGGACTACAGGAAGGAAAAACTCCCCGCAGTCCCTACCAATCTGACCATGGGGCACAATTCCTTCCTGACCCTAAATATGGCAATCAGTCTGACCCTGAATGGTGGAGCAAGACCCTCCAGCCAGTAACCTTCAGCTTTGGTCGCAGCAGAACAATTGGCACACTACAGTTGAAGTCCCAATCCTTGGCTGTAGCCAACACCCAATGCCTCTGAAGAAGGCTTAAAAACACCCTGAAATGTAGCAGTAAGGGGGCAGGGGAGGAGGGGGAGCAGGGTAGGGGCAACCAGCATAGCCTAGAAGCATGGGAAATACCCACAGTTGAAAATAGGCATAAGTATGCCTGGATCGTCCCTGACCAGTGACTGTCCAACTTCTGATTGAAAGCCTCCAGTGATGGAGAGTCCACAATTTCCCTAGGCAGTCTATTCCACTGCCTCACTATTCTCACAGTAAAGAATTTTTTTGGATATCCAATCTAAATTTACTTTGCTGCAATTTCAAGGCATTGGTCTGTGTCCTCCTTTTTGCAGCAAGGGAGAAAAGGTGTTTTCCCTCTTCTTTATGACAGCCCTTCAAGTATTTGAAGACTGCTATCATGTCCCTTCTTAAGTGCCTTTTTTGCAAGCTGCACATGCCTAGCTCCTTCAGCCTCATCTCACAGGACTTGCCTTCCAAATCCTTGATCATCTTTTTTGCCTGCCTCTGAACCCTCTCTAACTTCTCCACATCCTTTTTAAAATGTGGAGTCCAGAACTGCACACAGTACTCCAGATGAGGCCTAACCAGTGTCAAGTAGAGGCACTATCACCTTCTGTGTCTTGCACCTGATGCTTGTTTAGATGCATCCCAAAACTGCATTGGCCTTTTGTGCAACTGCATCACACTGCAGACTCATATTGAGTCTGTGGTGTACCAAGACTCCCACATTCTTCCATCCAGTCAAATGTCCCACATTTTGTATTTGTGTTTTTAATTATTTCTCCCAAGATGTAGCACTTTGCATTTGTCTGCACCTTGAGTGAGGTGAAGGAAGAATATTTTATCTCAACTCAGGAGGGCAGGGGACTCTGTTTATTTATTTGTTGATGTGTTTCTGTAACCTGGCACAGGAACCTCAGAGCCTAGGGCAATTAACATTTTTTATGCTATGTAAGGAAAAACTATTGCACAGGGAATGCAATCTGGCAGTGGTGTTAAGGCTTCCTAATAATTAATAGCATGGCAACAGCTTTGCTGGCCTCTGTAACAGTCTCCAGGCTTGAGCCAAAACCTTCCCTTCCCTTCCTCCTTTTCTGAATCTGAGTTTCTGTCATATCCCCACCCTTCTGTGCAATTGTGAAAGACATTGTTTTGCAGGCCCAGATGGTACTGCAGTTCTCAACACCTGCTGTGTCCCCTTAAGTTCTTGTTATCTCAACAACAGTTTTCTATATGTCTTTCAGCAGCCTGTTTAATAGAGAAGGGTCAGAGAGGAAAATTCCTTGCCCAATCCAAAGAGAATACAGGATTGTGGTATGTGCATTTTGTTTCGCAGATACACAATATTCAGCTATACCAGCTGGAGATCATTGGAAATCATAAGCCTGGTGTAACTGCACTGACTTCAACTGCGTTACTTCTTGTGTTCACTGATGTAAGAAAAATCAAAGTCATTAAAGTCCAACATCTGGATTGAATAACAATCCAAAAAGGAACAGGCTGTCTGAAGTCAATTTTGATTTCACTCAGTCCACATTACGAAAAGGCCAGAAATCAACAAATTAGAAACAAATTCACATTACTAATTAGAAAAATAAAGGGTTAGAGGTTAGAATAAAGGGATGTGCTTTTAGGACATCTGTTACATTTTCAGTACATGCTATCTGATCCCTTGCTAGCTGATCCAAATATCTAATAACTGGAGACTGCTCAAGTGAGTTTAATAAATAAATGCAGAAAACTGTATAGTAGCTGGCACAAGCATACCTTCAGTCCACCACAAAATAGTCATTATCTCCTTCTATTCCTGATACATAGGATGAAGTGGTATGGAAAATCTGCATCTAGACTGCCAGCTTACTATTAAGAAACACTATAGCAATACATTTCCTTAAGAGCCCAGGTGAATCCCTATGAATCAGGGAATATAGTTTTTGAAAATGTTGCAAATCTTTTCTACAGAAATATATTTCTCCTTTGATTCCTTATATTTTTGATAAAACAAACTGCATATATCAAAACATCAAAGTAAACAATGTATAAGTACTGTATATTCTACAACATGCCCTTTTCCTTTCAAATCAGCCTCTCAAAATTGGGGTGCATGCATTAAGTGGGGAAGCCGATTTTTTTCCCAGGATTTAAGCTCCCTGCTTTGATTCCTGCTCCACAGTGCAGCAACATTACTATTCCGGCTGCTGAGGGAGTCAGTTGAAATAATAGCCCATTGTTCTTCACTCTACAAGTGTTAATGAACCTCTCTCTCTTTTTAAATGATCTTGATGTTCCATTAATCAAGCTCACCTTTCTTAGGGCTATTTTGCCATCTGCTAACTGCTCCTGTTAACTTAAGCAGGAAGAGGAGGATGTCAGTTGAAGATTAGGTTGTCCCTCCTCTATAGCCGTAACTGTGGAAAAATCATTTTTTTCCCATTCTTCCTTTCAAAAAAAGATGCATATTATATTCTGGGTTGTGTTGTAAGTGAGGAACTAGATCATAAATATAGTACAGCTGTGACAGGTGTCAAGAGGTGTCACTCTAACATGTAGTCATCCAAGTTTTTTTCTCTGTGGGTATGTCTACACCACAGTGTTCTGGGCACTGTTGGTGCCTGCCACTTCAAGGGCTGAGCCAAACAGCCCGCAGGGGCTTGCTTACGGGCAGGCACTT
>NW_005841985.1:553137-556504 GCF_000455745.1 Alligator sinensis
CCGCCTATATAAACAGAGCAGCTCGCTGCCGGCAGGCCAGGCAGGAGCGTTGCCTGGCCGTAAGTCTGCATGAAACATCTTGGAGCTAAGGGCAGGAGCTTAAGGGGATGGTTTGGAGACTCCTGGTTCTGGGCTTGACCTAAAACTGCACCCTGCCAGGAGTGGGTGGCCTGGTGGGGCTCCCAGTAGTGCGGGAGCCCCCAGGAAATGCCAGGCCAGTTACCACCCTGGTGAAAGGTAGGTTGGGGCCTTAACCCCAGCCCCCACAACACTCTGGGTACAAGGGGGCCAGGCACAGCTACGGCCACCTGAGCCCAAAGAGGGTGTAAGATGCCAATGGGGCCAGGCACGGCTACGGCCACCTGAGCCCCCCCTGGGGAGGGAAGCCCTGTGTCCCCAGTGAGTGAGCGGAGATGAGAAGCCCCAGTGAGGGGGTGTGGAGCCCCAGTGAGGGGGAAACCAGAGGGCTGGGAGCCCAGTATATGTGTGTGAGTATGTATAGAGTTGCCCTGGGAGGGGCCAGGCCAAGCTTGGCCCCAGTTGGGTAATTGGCTGGCCACTACCCTGGTGAAGGTCACAGGATTGTCCCAAAAGATGGTACGTCTGTCACCCAACGTGTGCGCTAGGTAAAGCCTATGGCCAAAGAGTCCCGCTCCAAGAGGGAGCAAGGTGGTACAGGTTGTTGATGCATAAAAGAAACCCTGCGAGAGGGCATGGAGTGTGAGAGGACCTAGTGAGAGGAGGGCGGTATGAATGTGCATGCGTCTGAGGCCTGACAATGAGGGCTAAGCTTGGTCTGGCTGTAGGCCAGGAGCATTGTCACCTGGATGCCACCTGCGAGACTTGGGCTGCAGCGAAGGGGAGGAACAGAGCTGCAGATAGCACCCCCTGGCATCAGGGTAAGAATGGGCAGCCTCCCACCTTATTAAAACCAATTAAGAAACAACAAGGTGTAGCAGGGGAGGAGGCGGGCGGTTGGCCCAGAACAGGTGGGTGGAACAATGGCAGACCGGCCCCGAGAAGCCCCCATGTTACACACAGTCACACAAGTAACTGTAGTGTAGTGTGCTAATACCCAACCTCGTTTCAAAATAACTACTCTGATGAACATGCTATCCACAGGCTAAGCTATTCTACTTCTTGGTTTCTCCTGGCAAAATAGATTAGTCACTCTATGGTTACACCCCAAACATATCTTTAGCACAGTCATAATCCAACTTCACTTACATCGACAGAAAAAGTCTGATTGAGTTCAAAGAACTGGATACAGCCTTAAATCAAATTGAAAAGCAACAGCTTTAGGACTGAAACCTGAGTTCGTATTAGTGATTGATATTTACCCTAGTGAATTCTCTCCGTATTACATCATGCTTGTGGCTTTTCTCCCTTGTGACCTGTTGTCATTTGCAAGGACTTTTTTCTACACACATTTTAATTTGTTGGTGCTACAGTTCCAATCTCTCTAATGACTCCATAAGGACCTGTCTTTGGTACAAGAGTGTGTTTTTTCAATCAGGTTAGCTCAGTTGAATTAGTTTGACATGATGGAAAAGCCTGTAAATTGCAGGCCAATACAGCTGAAGGCATGTTAGCTTGCTATACTGAAGCCTATTGGGAATGAAGGCAACTTATTGGAGGAGTGCTTATGAATCTCCAGCGCAGCTTAGTAGAAATGACCTTAGTTTTAACAAGATCTAGACCACATGATCTAAACTGAGCCAATCCAAACTATCACTATCTCAGGGTATGTTTTTTCCTCATACATTCCTCATAGATTTACCTTTATTGTGTCATAAGGTCCTTAAGCCACCATTAAGCTTCAATTTGCAGATGAGTACCCATTAAAAATACCCTAAGTGTCCTCATTTGGGTTTGATCTACCTTTACAACAAAGAGGTCACAAGAAAACAAGTTAGCTACCAGTAGAACACATGCTTCATACTGGATTAGAAATAAAGTGGAAAAAAACCAATTATATCTGGGTTGACCATACATCCTGGATTGGCTGGCTGGTAAAAATTAAAATGAACGTCCCAGGTATGGTTACACAGAGTGGCAGGAGCCGTGAAATAGAAAGCCCTATCAGACAACAACATTTCCCATTAACACTAATTGTTACTTCACAGGTGATTGTTAACACCTGTGAAATAAAGATCAATGAGTCATTAACAGGCCATTAACTTCCTGAAGCCTGCAATGGGGTGGGGGAGGCAGGGAAGGGAGTAGTGTCCTGGATTTCACACTATTCACTATGGTCACCCTAATTATATCCAGTCACTAGTTTGGGTCACTGGTGTGACTTGTCTGCTGTATATGCAGAGATGGCCTGATGTTAACAGAGATTCTTGATGTAGCCTGAAGTATTCTGGTAACTCTACTACCCAAATACATCAGAAGTGTCTTGTTTTATCCAGTATTAGATTTCTAGAGCTAAAAAAAGGTCAATACAGCAACTGAATGGACAAGGGAAATAAATAAAATCTAGAAAAACACTAAAACCTTTTTCAAAGTGGAAAAAATATAGCTAATGCAAATAGTGATAACAAATACTTCCCTCTGTCATGACATTTCAACACTACGAATGTCTTCTTGTAGATCACAAAAAAGCAGTGCTATAATAAATTCTTATATACACTCTATTCACTGTTCACAGAACTTGGCTGGCACTTAGGTGCTTCATTCTGGCTCTGGATCTATCCTCTTCAGATTAAAGAGCTTTTACAACTCTCTGTTTACTTAAAAATAGATTAATGGTACCCCTCCTGCTTTCTCAGAGACAGACTTTATTCTGTCTAGGGTGACTCATTAAAAAGTGCTGGCCTACTTGCCCTAGCTGCAAGATCAAAGATATAAAATTGTCCAACTTTGACATAAACCAGCTGCCACATTTTAACTATGGGTCCATTTGATATAGATTTTTTGAAGTTATGTAGTTATGCTGATAAAGATACAGAATGCTGTAGATAAGAAAAATCAAATGGTTGTCATTTTTGTTCAGGTTGTGCTCTGCCCTGTTTGCTGTAGTAAGAAAATAGCATTAAAGACACACAGATCCAAGAAAAACCAAGGGTTTCCCCTTTGACTGTTAGCTTTGTTTTTCACCCTTTGTCTATAACCATGGATTAAATATTTGAGACAATGGCTTACAACTGCTTTTCTTCCACGGCTACATTCCTAAGGAGTCTTCCACCTTTTGTGTGCCAAACACCCTCCCCTCCTATCCAAACCTCTAGTTAAAATAGGCTTCACTCATGAAGCTTCCAGTGCTAGTCTCCTCCACATAACAATTGAAGTGCTTCAAAAATGCAGCCAGGGACAGACATACAGCCCCTGCTACACCTCCTCTTCCCCCCCTTCCCCCCTCCCC
>NW_005841985.1:556751-567003 GCF_000455745.1 Alligator sinensis
CCCCCCCCACCCCAGAGCACTTCAAAATCTCTGTGGCTACATGCTGTCTGGCTAGGGCATGACACGAGGTGTAGCATGGAAAAAATGCACCCTGGGCAACTGTCTCTAACCCTCCCCCTGCCCCCAACCCCTTCTTGCATCTTAATTGCAGGTGCAGAACAGAGCAGAGAGCTGGGCAGTCTCATGGGATACAAGGCATTCCGGGAATAGTAGTTCTCTAGACTGGCACTGGAATTTGCTGCTGCCAAGGGCAAACTTTCACCCTATCTTTTTTACCAGTGAAGCCAGTGCCCAAACAGGAAAAAACTGTTGAATTTAGTGGCAAACTATGATTCCCAGAATACCTTGCACTGTATGACATACATTGCCTATGCTGGCAGGCAGCAGAGGCAGAAGCAAGCAGTACTACCAAGGTGAGGTGCCCCCTGCTGTCCTTTTGGTGTCCAGGGCATGTGCCCTGCTTGTCCAACCCATGTTATGCTACTGCAGAGGACTGTTGAATCTATGTCTCTGTTGGCCCCTGTGCCTCTCCCTGTTCCAGCAGCCACATGCGAGGGGAGAGTGAAGGCAAAGCACACAGGAGAGGGCTCACTGACAGTCTGCTCCACTTACTCTTAGTGAGTGCTTCAGACCTTTGGGCTTTCTAGGGGCTGCTATGATGTGTGGCTCCACCCCTTCCCCACCTACAGGGGGTGCGGGAGCAGACCAATTGTCTGCAAGCACTCTCCTGTGTGCGCTGCGTCTACTCTCCTGGGGCACCCCACTGCTAGAGCTGAGAGTGGTGTGTGTGTGGGGGAGAAGTCAGGTGCAGGGCTTCTGATCTCCCAGTTCCAGATGAGAGAGGAGGTGAAGTGCACAGGGCAGTGCTCACTGATAGTCTGCTGCACTTTCTACCATTCCTCCCTCTGTGAGGAGCAAGGGCAGATCTAGAAATTTGAAAAGTGGGGTGCAGATAATGAGGTACATCATCACATATCAAACAACACATATTTTTCTCCAGTTAAAAATAAATTAGAAGCTTTACTAATATGTTAGAGGCCAAGGGTTGTATTATTCGGATTAAGAATGAAACAAGAAAACAAATATAACTTCATTGGAATGAGTTAAAACCATCTGCAGATCTGTGAAATAGGAGCTTCCTTACCAGGAGAAGCTAACACGCAGAAGAGATGCAGAACAAAGGATAGCTTGATTGATGGGACATCAAAACCATTACAAAGAAGAGAGGGTTGTTAACACCCATGGAATGAAGAGTTAAGAAGGGATCAGGTAGATGATATCAAGCCATGAAATCAATTGACTCCCTCAGCACTGCCTGACTAGAACTGCTGCTGCCACTGCCAGGTTTTTAAATTTTGGGTAGAGCAGGAATCAAAGTGTGGGTGCAAGTGCACCCCTCGGGTGAGGAGTCAGGATGGTGAGAGCACAGAGCAGGATCTGAAGGACTGAACCCTCCTCTTTCAGGCTCTGCAGAGTATACATGCATAACAGGAAGTGCTTCATTTTCAAGTGCTTCTAAATAGTAATAATCCAGCCCTTTGTTTCCTGTAAATATTGATTTAGGTTCAGGGAAGACACACACACACACTTGCTTCTCAGCAGTTTTGGTTAAGATCAAGTGCCATCTATATGAGCTACATAGATCTTACATAGCAGTAAATGCTAACTTTTCTTGAAGAACAGGGACAGAGAGAGCCAGGGAATGGTTAGTGCCTTAGCCTCACTTCCCTCATACTGAATGCCCAGTCAGTGGTACTGGCCAGCAATGAACTAACACTTTCCTAGGAGCAGAGAGGAAGAGGAGGAGAAAATGTGACTTCTAGGAAGTGTTTGTTGGGCTCTGTGCTACTACTGGGTGGTTCAAATCTAATTGCCACCCCATGCACAAGGCTGTCCCTGAAGTCACAATCTAACCCTTCTACAATTTAAACCTATTTCAGATTATGTAGTGGATAAAATTAGTGACCTCTGCAGATTTAGATCAATGTGCAGTGCTAGAGTCTTGTCTCATAATGGTGTGGGGAATAAACTGATGAACAAAAGGCATGATCCAGAGGTCAATTTAGTACTTGCAGCTCTGATGAAAATAAATAGCTCTCATCTTGTATGTGGCAAAGTCAATTAACTAAATAGTAGCTGGACAGGAAAATCAGACTAAAGAAATAAAAAGTTCAGGTATCAGGTATATGTCCAGATAATGGCATGAGTACATACACCCCGGAAAGAGCTACTCTGGAAGGCTTACTTTTGTGGGCTAAGATGATCTGCATGTGAGGACTAATGTATAAGTCAGTCCAAGGTTTATGATTCTTCAACAGGGATGTCACAGAGGTCTTGCCAAGTCTTCTTCCTTTGTTGTTGGATAATTCCTTTTCACTTGCTCTCTATCAGCCTGTCGCCTCTGTTTATCAGCCAAATCTCTTTCATTTTCTTAGCTTCAGCTTGGATTTAGGCCTACCTCAGCCAGTTCTTAACAACTTTCTTATATACACAGTTTGGTAGCTATTCCCAATGCTCACATGCAGCATCTGTCATTTTGTGCATATATTTAACACCTCATCAAATGTTTCACCTATGTTTAAAATGTTTGTTTTAACATTATTTTTTACAATGTTAGTAATTTTAGCATATTTAAAGTATACTGTGACACTTCTTGAATACACAGTCATTTCCACCATGAAGTATCATGGCTATTTAAAAAAAGGCAAAATAGAGTCTGGCAACAACACTTTAAAAAAACATAAAATAAAGCACCAGACTCTGCTTTTCTTCTGGCACGAAGCAGGATGAGCTTCACTTAAATCAGTGGTCCTTCTCTTGACTTCACCACTTTATCACTTTACTTGGGCTCATTGATTGTGTGTAGCTAGACCTGGCAAAAGGCAGAGGATTTGGCTCTAGCTGCACAATCTGAGGAAATAATTTGGCCTGTAAGAATATTGCATGATCAAATATAGTTTAGCTACATCCAAATCTGGTATCTAACTACCTGAATTGTGAGAAGAATTTGCATAAACTGAATGCACATAACTGCTTGGCATCAATGGGTGTTCTGCTAGGGAT
Organism: Alligator sinensis; assembly: GCF_000455745.1. Lineage (NCBI taxonomy): Eukaryota > Metazoa > Chordata > Crocodylia > Alligatoridae > Alligator > Alligator sinensis. The sequence continues at coordinate 559,815 of NW_005841985.1, forward strand.
TGGTGACCAATAAAAATTCAACCCTTACTATATTAAAATCCTATATTTAGAAAAAGAAATAGGTATGGCATATACAATACCATGGCATGATAACACTCCTTTTTTTAACCAAAGATAGCACTGCTTAGTATTAAGGTTGCCCAACAATTCCCTTGTGAAACCTCATTGTTAATTTCTTATCACTCTTACCAAATGTTTATGTGGGGTCTTTGCCTCTGACCATTTTTTCCCATTCATAATAGTTCAGACATTTCCAAGAATGAGGCAAGGGAAAAACAAGTTGTTTGGTCCATGTTAAAAAATTCTGACACACTTTTCTGTGAAAAGGGGGTGCAGGGGCAGAGTGATGAATCTGTCTTGCCATGGCTTGAGAGGTGCAAATTCAAACCTTGATCCAGACTCATGATGAAGTTGCCCCCAAATTGACCCAGCTGTAAATGGTACTTGATCACTTGGGCTTTAGTTCTTAGATAGAGAGACTGGTATGCCTTTGGGGTGGCTAACAATTCTTATCATAGAGTAAGATGGATTTTTGACTTTTCTCTGTGAAAAGCCCATATGCTTTACAGAAATTATCTAGAATTTGGCAGGGGGTGGCTCTTTGTGACAGGGATGTGCCTTTTGCTGTCCCTTTGAAAAGATATCTTGATAGGGCCAAGTAGGTTTGTCTAGCATAGATCGGTGTTGTCTGTGGAATCTTTTTTCATTAGTTGCTGATGTAGAAGATATGTAATGAATAAGGCAGGAGATTGTGGAAAAAGACAGGGTTATGTTATGTTTAAAGCCACTGAATGCTACCTCAGAGAATCAGATTCTCTCTCTGCCAGTGCCATATTTTCCCTTTGTGATGACTGCAAAATTGCTTAAAGGCATCTCAAATTGGGCACCCAAAATATGTAAATATTTTTAACATTAAGCTTTCCATGCCTCAGTTCCCCTTTTGATGGTGCTACGCCCTCATCTCAGAAGGTGCTTTGAAAATAAATACATTCAAGTTTGTGAAAGCCTCAGAGAGTGCCGGGCCGAGTTGCAGAGAAAAGCCCATGAAAAACAAAATAAATAATTCTGTCTTCAGAGCCAGATTTAAATAATGGGCAGGAAATAAGTCATAGCACCACACCAAGAACAGTCAAGATAAAGCAAGGTATTGCACAATATATAGTGAGCACCACTACAGGAAGGATAGACCTTGTAGCAAGAATAATATGTGATCATATCATTAAAGACTCTGCTGTGCATTTCCACAAAGGTGGCCACTTAAAAGCTGCAAATGTCCCCTTAGCTCTGGCATTTAAAGACTTTTGAGTGCTTGACTTTTAACCTAAGAAGAGTGATTTTGATTAATTTTTTATAGTAAAAATATACTTGGCCTGTAAAAATATTAAGAAAGTGTTGGAGAAAGACCTATTCATTTATAAGCACAGAATTCAAGGACAATACACTTTTCTCAGTGAACGCACCTCCACATGTGAAGAAAGAGAAAAAAATAGTCAAATGATCCACTGAGAGCTCCTAAAAGCACTTTACAATAGCCTTTCATGAACTGATGCTTTTCCTTCTATATTGCTTCCACAACTCTGTTTATATTGTTTGTAATACAACAGCTGCTAGAAAATATGATGAAAGATAAGAAGTGATTTTATAGTAGTTCTGCAAAGACCTGTTTATGATTTCTGTCAGGTCATTTTTTAAAAGGAAAAAAAAAAGACCTACATCAAACTACAAAATGTTTTGTGGAGCAGGTCTCTAATCTCAAGATGCATTATGTTCATTTTAACCCCATTCATTGCTGAATTTACAGTTCCTTGGATCTCAATATTTGAGGTTTTTTTTGAGATTGAGGCTACGCTGTTTTTGTTTCAGAAATCTGGTCTTACACTTGCCACATCATCAATATTACCTCACCTCCAAAGTCTTGTTTCTCTCAATTCCTTTTCAAAATGTTAAGGGCCAAATGCTAGACTTGGAGAGACTCAGGGCCAAGAGGGGAAATTCTGTGTCACCTGAGCCCCTTTCCCTAGCCAGGCAGTGATACTGGAGCTCTTTTATGGAAGCTGCCATACTTAGAGGCAAGGATGAGTGGCAGAGCTTCTGCTTTTCCCTTCCTCTCATGCTGGATGACAAGTGAAAGTTCTCTGCTTACCTCCCTGCTTCTCTCATGAATAAAATAAACCCCCTTGCTTCCTAACTCAGATCTTGCTTGGCCAAAGGACACTTGCTTCCTAACTCAGCTCTTGCCAAAGGACCAGGTTGTTAAGCATCCCTGCTGGCCTTATGACCGGCTCCCTTCCAGGCAGCTGTGTTGCTCCTGCTGGCAGACATTGTGGAAGTTTGGCTAATAGATTGAGGGAGCTGTGCAGCTTTGGCTCACTCCCATGCAGCTCACAAAAGACACAGGATTCTGTTGATCTGTCTAGTTATTACTTAGACTGCAGTATGGCCCAGGGAGTAGTAATAAATTCTTCTCAAATACAGACAATTCCTTTAATCAATGTCCTTTATACACTAGCATATTGTACTACACCTGAGTAGCGTATAACTCGGCAGGTTCACTGCTAAAGATTCAGCTGCTGAGAGTCAGATGCTAATTCAAGATACCAGTACTAGATTTAAACTTCTCTGCAGCTTTTTGGTTTGAAAATCCATAGAAGTTTTCCAGTGCAAGTCACACTCCTTTTTGCTATTGATGATTCTACCAACAAGAGTGTCTCTAATGGGAGACTGCTATAACCAGAGCCAGCTCTAAGCAGGTGCCACCTGTCCCCTCCACAGAGGGCCACAAGCATTAGGAAGCACAGGGTATATGAACACATTGATTTTTAATTTCAAATTTTAGAACAGAGCTGAAACATATCATACTTCTTACAATGCCCCTAAGTCTTGAGTTTGGGGTGAAATGTAAATTTTAGAATGATTAGTAGGTTGCAAAACAAATTCTATTAAGTCTGCTTTGCAATCGTGCTGATGTGACCAATTCTCTTTTTTGTTTGTGGTGCTGATTAAAGGGTCTGAGCTGGAGGTGGAAGCAAGTCAACATGGCTCCAACAGCCATTTGCAGCTCCAAATGTCATTTTAAAATTGATACATTTAATCTTTGCAACTGTTTCAAAGGACACAGACCGAAACATGCAAAATAAACCATCTAGTTAAATCAGAGATATTTTCTTCAGCTTCACCAAAATGGCAATGCAGGAGAATGGAAGCCAAGAAGCGAGATTAAAAAAAAATGTCTAGGAGAGAGAGTCATGTGAAAAATATATTAAAAAGGGTAGGTTGTTTTTTGATTCATTTTAAAAGGATAAGCAAAACCAACTTGGTTTTCTTGTCTTTGTACAATTAGATTTACTTCCTAATTTTGTAGACTTAATACTAAATTTCATATACAACCTAGCTCTGTGATACAAATTCGCATCAGGAATAATTAAAATAATGCACATTTTCAAGTTGTAAAGAATTAGGTGATAGCTTTCACAGTATTCAGTAACAGAGCAATAAGTATTCTGCTCTCGCTTTCAGGGGGGAAGTGGGTACTGGGACATGTGACATCCAAAATGTACACTCAGAGGCATTTTACTTGCAATGATTATATCTAAAAATATTCTCCTCTCTAGTCATCTGCCTTTGTTTTCTGCGTTTTGTTAATGATGTTTCATGTGTCAAGAGTCAGTCAGGACACATTAGAATAAGTTCCAGTCTCATGTGTATTGTTATTTCTGAGAGTAAGATTAAAATGATAAAATCTACAGGGCAAAATTCTGCCCACCTTTAGCCAGAGCTGTCATTTCAAGGAGGAGCAGAGGCTGCCAGCTGCATGGAACTTAAAAAGGGCTGTTGGATTTGGAGCAACATATTTCCTCTCCTTTTTGCCCAGCACCTCCTTCTAAGTACACACCAGCTAAGAACACACATCAAAACCCTTTGAGAACTTTGGGTTGCTTTACCATGCCCCATTTGCGGTGAGACTGTTGCCCTGCTGCTCAGTGAATATTTTGAGGAGAAAGGGTTAAGCGGCTTTCTTCTCCCACCCACTTGAGGCCAGATTTAAAGCATCAGTGGAATGTACCACAAATGGGGGGAAAGAGAGTTGGGTATTTTACTGTGAACTCATAATATACATTCACTTAAAGAAAAATTTCTAAACCTTTACTCAGAGATAACCTTCTACAAAAAACCTAACTTCTTTGTACCATGGAAACTTTTCATTTAATTATTTTTTTGCCTTTTCCTGAAAACCTTTTCGAACTATCCTGCCAACTATAATCTGAATTTCACAGAGGCCCATGCTAAGTGCTTTCCAGTACTCTGACAAGGCTTATTATCATTACCAAGTCAACACTTGCCAATGGCTGCTGTACTGGCTTCTCTAAGTAACCACAATATCTCCCTGTATTTGTAAGAAATAACTAAGGTATCTTGTAAGTAATAAGTTATAACAAGGTTTTTAAGGTAACCTTAAGTTACCGTAAGTAATAAGTTATAATAAGGTTTTTAAGGTAACCTTAAAAAATAACTATGGTCATTCCATGGCATCCATTTAAATTTGTTTAAAGCAGGGTCCAAGGAATTACAGACCAGTCCGTCAGACTTTGATATGTGGAAGGATCATGGAGGAGGCCCTCAAGGAATCTGTTGTGAAGCAGCTACAGATGAACAACATGATCAGAAAAAGCCAGCATGACTTCACCAAGAGCAAGTAATACCTGACCAACCTGATTACCTGGAGGAAGACCAGTAGATGTGATGTACATTGACTTTAGCAAATCATTAGATACTGTCTCCCACAACATTCTTATTACCATGCTAAGGAAATACAGACTAGAAAAAAAATACTGTTAGGTGAATACATAGCCAGTTGGATCATTGTACTCAGTGAGTAGTCATCAGTGCCTCCGTGTCTCGTTGGGAGGAAGTTGGGAGATATCAAGTGGGGTTTCCCAAGGGTCTATCCTGGGTCCAGTATTGCCTAATACATTCATTAATGATTTGGATGATGGGATCGAGTGCATGCTTAGCAAATTTGCAAACGATACCAAGTGGGATAGAGATGCAGACATGCTGGAGAGTAGGGCCAGGATCCAGAATGACCTAGATAGATGGGAAAAATGGTCTGCAATCAACCAGATGAAATTCAAGAAAGTGAAGTGCAAAGCCCTGCACTTGGGAAGCACAAAATAACTGCAAACACAAATGCTGACTGATGAGGCTGCAGTACTGCAGAGAAGGACCTTGGAGTTACAGTAAACCATAAGCTGAATATAAGCAAACTGTGCCCTTGTTTAAAAAAAAAGTCAGCCTTATGCTGGGTTATACTAACAGGAATGTCACTTGCAAATCAAGAGAAGTGATTCTTCAGGTCCGTTCATAGTTTCATAGTTTCATAGTTGGTAGGGTCGGAAGGGACCTAAGCAGATCATCAAGTTCGACTCCCTGCCATGGGCAGGAAAGGATGCTGGGGTCAAATGATCCCAGCTAGGTGATTGTCTAGCCTCCTTTTGAAGACCCCCAGGGTAGGAGCGAGCACCACTTCCCTTCGAAGTTCCAGATTCTAGCCGCCCTGACCGTGAAGTAGTATCTCCTGATGTCTAGCCTGAATCTACTCTCTGTCAACTTATGGCTGTTATTCCTTGTTACTCCCAGTAGTGCACGGGGGAACAGGGACTCTCTCATTGCCTGCTGGTCTCCCTTGGCAAGTTTGTAGGTGGCCACCAGATCCCCTCTCAGCCTTCTTTTGTGGAGGCTGAACAGGTTCAGGTCCTGTAGCCTCTCCTCATAGGGCCTACCCTGTTGCCCCCTGATCATGCGGGTGGCACCCTCTCCATGCTGTCCACATCCCTCCTGAAGTGCGGCACCCAGAACTGGACACAGTATTCCAACTGCGGCCTGACCAGTGTCGCATAGAGGGGGAGGATCAACTCCTTGGACCTGCTCGTGATGCATCTATGGATGCATGACAAGGTGCGGTTAGCCTTCCTGACCATGTCCCCACATTGGTGGACCACGTTCAGCACTGGTGAAGCCTCACCTGGAGTACTGTGTCCAGTTTTGGGCCCCACACTTCAAGAAGGATATGGACAGATTTGAAAGAATCCAGCAGACAGCAACGAAATTATTAGAGGCCTGAGGATAACTTACAAAGAAAGGCTGAAAGAGTTGGGGATATTAGGTCTGGAGAAGACAAGACTGAGTTTTCAAATGCCTGAGAGTTGATTATAGGGAGGATGGAGATGTGGCCACTGGGGACTAGAAGCAATGATGTCAAGCTGCAGCAGAGGCAATTAAGGTTGTTAGATTAGGAAGAACTCACTGACTATGAGGATGGTTAAGCATTGGAAAAGATTACCTAGAGAAATTGTGGAGTTTCCATGTCCCAATTTTCAAGAGCAAATTGGATATACACTTGGCTGGGATGTTTAAGCAGGGATGATCCTGCTTTGAGCACAGGACTGGACTAGATGACCATGTGAGATTCCTTCCTTTCCTATGATCCTTAATGTTGACCATTATACATTGACTCAAAAATCTGAGGGATCTATCTGTGCTCCTTATAGTAAATAAACATGAAAATAACATTCATTCTTCACATACATGAAAAAATTAAATTCCTGTCATGTCTACTAAGGGGAATGGAAAGTTCAAGTAATTAACTATTCCTTTTCAAAGATTTATTACATTACAAATTAATGAAGCTATGAGCCAAGGAGGGGGGAGGGGAATTCATGAGAAGCTTATCATAAATAAATATTTAGAAAGTTTTACTAGTATAGCATCACTACTGACAAGTTTATCTTAAAAACTCTTGCTTTACACTATCTTCCAGGCCAGTATTTGTACAAAAATGGGCATTCAAAGCAGTTTCATGTGCAGCATATTCATGCTTTCGATATGTGCTTCTAATGTTTCCCTAGACGCCACTTGGAAGTATTTAGGAAATCTCAGGGGTGGTGTTTGTTTAAGACTGGTGAACAGAATGGCACTACAGCCTGGGAACTGCATTTCTCATGAAATAGATTGTGGATGCCTTAAATTGTTCTGTTTATGCTAAAAATAACCACTGAATATTATTGTTCTCAGACCCCTGGAAGAATTTTGGAACATAAGCAAAGTTCCAAACTCAAAAGGTGGCAGCCAGAACAAGGGAGGAACGGACCCTTCTATTCTTCTCCTTGGCAGAAAATGTTACAGTTTTCCC
>NW_005841985.1:567034-580642 GCF_000455745.1 Alligator sinensis
TACATTTATTATTATAATTTTTAAAAGCTTTTTATTTAATCAAATGTTCTGGAGCTCAGAGATTTCATCATTTTTGTTCAGGCAACTTAACAGTTTATTATTCCTTTCATTCTCTTAAATCCTTACTCTTGTTAGTACACTGGAACTCCTGGGAGTGAACTGTCTTCATGTGAGTTAGGGCTGAAGAACTGGACCGTGAATTAACCTGGCTCTTTCACAAAGACAGGACGGAAAGTTTGCATTTTACTTGAATTTATCATTATTTTCCTATGAGGGATCATTATTTTGGCTATACCAAGAACTGTGCTGACCTCACATGAAAAAGGAGTGTGTGCTAAAATTACCAGAAATATGCATCTATAACTCTGCTGGTAAATGCCAGTGGCAGAAGCATGACCTGGGAGCAATCTGCATAGGGGCCTTTTTCTAAAGTAAACACAAGGCTTCCACTCAGAGCTGTATGCCTACTGCCGGGTCCATGAAACTACATTAGAGCTTGCCTTTTCAGGTTGTTCTTCCCTGCTCACAAGCACTTACCATACTTATAAACATGGGATCCCAAGAATGTTTTTATTTGGGAAACAGACAAAAGGAAACATTTACTCTCCCCACAGTTGCATATAAGAACACAAACAACCCAAATCAGCTCATCAAGGGCTCAGTCAACCCCAGAATCCCAAGCATAAAGTGTCTGACTTCCAGAGTTTCAGTATCTTTGTTGCACCTCAAGCCCTGCACACTGCAAACCCCACTTGTGGTCTAGGAGTTGCATTTGGGGGTAGGTGAAGTACGCTTCTTTGCCAGATGCCTCCACTGTACAGAGAGCTACTCTGCCCCGTCTCACTTCAGTGTACAGCTACCTGGTTTGTCTCTGATCTACTTCTATTTGTCAGGCATTTTAAGATCAGCTCTACACTACTACGCAGTCCAAGCAAGACTTACTACAAAATTAACTTCAAATATCAATGTGATTCTGGTCCATAGAGTCACTACCAAACCCAAATCCATACTTATAATGCAGGGTGACCCACATGCTCCAGCACATAGCCTACACAGTTCCTATGCTCTTTTATTAATCTTCATTATTATCTATAACAGGGGCTCCCAAAGTTTTTATGCTGTAGCCCAGCAAATCGCAGCCCAGAAGTGGCTGTGGCCCAGCAAACCACGCACAGCCCAGCAGTCACAGCCGACTGCGCCTGGAATTTATGGCCAGAAGACAAGTAAGGATACTCTCACCCCAACCCCCAGGCTGGGTGGGGTGGGACGGGGTGAGGGGGCAAACCCTGAGCTGCGTGGGCCCTGCAGAAGGAGCCGCGGCCTCCCCACCCAGCTCTGAGGGGCTGCGGTTTTCCGGTCCCTGCCACTTCTCAATCAGGGATTGAGAACCCCCGATCTCTATATATTTTCTATATATTATGACTTGTATAATCAAAATATTTAAAAAATCCTACAAAACAACAAAACACTGCAAATAGAATAATGGGTAAACAATATTATAATGAATGTAAATACAGCTGGCCAAAGTGGGGTTTTCCCTTTTTCTCCATCGGGGTAGAATACATCTCCAGTCCTCTTAAGTCACCTGAGCCTGGGTCTTGCACATAGTTAAGGAGGAAAAAGTAGAGAGTTGACTGAAAAGGACAGTGCTCAAGTGAAAGCAATATGGGACCTGTCTAATGCTGAGTAGCCGGAGTAGTCTATTTTAGCTTATAGCATTGTCCTGCTTCTTTCAGAACATTAAGGATCAAAGCACTGATTATAGAAAATAAAATCAGTAGGAAGGAATAGGAGGTCATATTGCATGTGCATATATGAGACTTATCTAGATTAGGAAAATGAGGTGGGCTCGCGCCAACCACATCATCTAACATCAGTAAAACACCTGCATTGCAATTGCTAGCCTGAGCTAGTGCCCAGAATCACAGGATTGGCCATCTTGTCCAAACCCCTGCACAAATGCAGGTTTGGTACTGCTAACATCCAAATTGCTAACCTATCCAGTCTCTTCCTGAAAAACTTCATGAAGGAGATTTTTACAGATTCCCTAGGTACCATCATCCATTTTTCTACTCTTCTTACAGTTAGTAAATTTTTCATGAGTAAAAGCTGCTTTGTTGCCATGCATCCTGCCCTCTCTGGCAAGAGAGAACAATGTTTTTCCATGTTCTTCCTGGAAGTCTTTCAAATATTTGAATACTGCTATAATGCCTTGCCCCCATCTCTTTTTCTCTAACCTAAGCATACCTACTTTCTTCAACCTTTCCTCAAAAGTCTGCTTCCCAACCCTTGTATCATCTTTGTTGCTTACCTGTGGATCATCTCCAGTTTTTTGACATCCCTCTTCTACTGCCATGTCCCAAAGTGGAGAGGGTTCTCCAAGTAAGGCCTAATCAAAAATAAGTAAGGTGATAGCTTCTTCCATATCCTGTACTCAATGCTTCTGTTAATGAAACCCTAAACTACACTTGTTTTTTTGGAGGACAGCATGCCATTGCTGACTCATGTTGAGTCTATGATCTATCATAACCTCCAGATTCTTCTTAATATTGCTACTGCCAAGACAGTTATCCTCCATCCCAAATTTCTTCATTTGGTTTTTCTTTTCTATGCATAGCACCTTACATTTGTCTCTGTTTAATTTTATTTTGTTGTCTATTTGCCATTTGTCTGGACCCTTCTGAATCTAAATGTTGCTCTACGTTTGCACCAGCTCTCAGTTTTGTGTTCTCTGCAGATCAAATACTCCATATTCCAGCATCCAAGTACTTAACAGAAATGTTAAGCAGCACTAGAGCAAAACTACACCCCTGTGGAAACCCACTTAGAACCTCCTGCCAGTGTGACACTGATCATTTATAGTTACTCTTTGCTTGTAGCTGTTCAACCAATAATGTATCTACTCAACTGTAATTCTATCTAGCCTACATTTCTTCAGCTTCTTATGGCTAAGTACAGACATACAAAGAGTCTGAAGCGGAATCAATCTATGTGGCTTTCTCTGAGCTGCATAGGTTGGATCAGGAGCAAACAAAACACATATTTCACTTTGGTTTGGGTGGAGGGGGTGGGGATGCAGGCTGCCTGCATTGGCTGCAGTCAGCAGGTTGGGGGCACTCCTGCATGCCTCCCAACTACCAAAGACAGCCGAGCACAGGTGAGTGAGGGCTATCCCTGATTGGCTGCCAGGAAATACCCCCAAGCTCCTGCCATCACTGCAGGACTTCCCCTTCACCCAGTCCTAGGGTTCAGGAAAGCCCCAAAGGGGGTCACCATGGCTTGTCCCTGGCTGCGCTACTGGGCATGCCACGGTGACCTGCTCCTGGGCTCCCCTGGAGGCCTAGGGATGGTCATGGAGGAGGGTTTGTGGTGACAGCAGGGGGTTAGGGGTGTGTGCCAGGCAGCCAATCAGGGGTGGCCCAGGGACTTTGTAGAAGAAAGGACTGGGCCCTTTGGCTGCTGCTGGTGCTGAGCTCCAAGGGACCAGATCCTTTTGAGGCAGAGCTAGTGCGGCCGGGGGGGGGGCACAAAGGTGCCTGGGATGCTGGAGGACAGCAACCTAACATGAAACAATAGGGAATCTGGTACAGAGTTTTGATAGACTGGTATACCCTAAACTGATTACATCTGATACCTCATCAATCCAGGTCTATCTTAGACCAGGTTCTCCCATTTTTAAACCAGTCTATGTACCACAAACTTCTGTTATGGGTGTAGACCAGTTTTTGGTCACTTATACCAGTTTATGTGTAATGTCTGTATCTGATCTATGAGAACAGCCTGTGGAACTATAAGTGTCACTACAGTGTAGGTATATTATGTTAACCCTATTCTATTTATCCACCAAACTGGTTTCACGTCAAAAAATAAATTTCAGTTAGTTTGACATGTGTTCTCAACAAATTAATATTGGCTGCTAGTGATCAACACCTCTTCCTCCTTATATTTGTATATCAACTGTTTTATAATTTCTCAAGTAACTTCAAGGAACTGAAGTCAGACTGAACAGTCTATATTTTCTTGAGTCATCTTTTCCTCCATTTTAAAGGGCACTACAATATCTTTTCTCCAGTCATCAGAGATTTCAGCTATCATCCAAAAGTTTGAGAATATTATTGCAAGTGCCTCTGAAATTTCTTCAGTTAGTTCCTTCAGTACTCTAGAGTAAATTTCATCAAGCTTTGATGATTTAGACTAGAGTATAGACAGAAGTAATAATTGTATAGAAATCAAAGAACACTGATAGAAGTTGATAAAGTGCAACTATTTGGCACTGTGGCAGGGCACCTTTGGTGCTTGTCACTTTAAGAGGCTTGAACAGGCTGTGGAGCAGCCAGCAGGTGTGGTGTGGCTTAATGAGGAGGTCAGATGACTGCAAGAGGGCTCCTGGGTTGGAGGATGGGGCTTGGCAGCCTCAGTATAAACCCAGTCCCTCAGACCTAAGTGGTCACTTGCTGCAGGAAGCCAGAGAGACAACATTGCCCTGATGGAGCTGCCGCTCCCAGAATACCTGGAGGTTAAGGGTAGGAACTATGGAGATGGAGGAGGTTCCTGGTCCTGGGACATGACTCAAAACTACACCCTGCTAGGTTAGGATGGTGTGGTAGGGCTATGGTGGGGTGATCCCCAAGATCACCACACCAGTGCCTCCCTAATGAAAAGTGAGCATGGGGTGCCATATAGCTTTAGCCCCTATGACCTGGTGGGTTACTCCATAGAGAGGACAGGCAAGGGGTTCAGGCATGTCATCAGGCCTGAGAGCCCCAGAAAGGGGTCAGTGTAGTGGCCCCAGTGAGGGGGAATGTGAGGAGTGACTAGGCTGCATAGAGTAGGGTCCATATGGTGGGCCTGAAGGACTGTGTGTGGGCCACATAGAATAGGGTCCTTATGGGGGACCCAAAGGACTGCATATAGGCCAGCCTAAGTAGAAAGGGGGTTTGTTTAGAGGGGCCTGAGAAGGCGGTCGCATATGGGAGTGTGAGTGGCTCAGTACCTACTCAAAGCAACCTTTTTGGCTCATGCTGGGGTCAGAACAGACCGGTTGAAGGGCCAGAGTGCCCACTGTGAGGGATGGCCAGAGGCTGGGAGTTATGACTGGCCTACAGGTAAGGTTAGGGCCAGTTAAGCCAGGTCCCAGAGTGGGCCACAGCCCCAAGGGAAAAAGGGTTTAGGGAGTTTTGCCTCCCAGAGTGGGGGCGGAGTAGACCACCTGAGGAGGAAGGATCCAGGTGGTGTCTGCACACCAGGCAGGCATAGAATGTGGTCCTTTGTGGGGTCAAAGCCATATAGTGATGCCATTTGCAAGGCATGGGACACGGTGTAGGGAGGGTACAGAGCTGTATATTATGCCCTTGGCATTGAGCAGTAAGTGGGCAGCCTCCCACCCTAGAAACAGCTGCTTACTATGTTACAACAAAGACGTGGCATATGAGTCAGGTGGGTGGACTGTCCTAGATAGGTGGGTGGGCCAATGATTAGACAGCCCCCCGGTCGCAGACACTTTTACACATGCTTTGGGGGGTGAGGGGTGCTTTAAGTAGAGCGGCCCCATGCTTAAAAGTGGTGGCAGGTTGCTTGAACTAAAGATTGTTTGATGAGCTTTAGATAAAGCACCTCCACCACCACTTTTTAAGTGTGGGGCACTGATACATGAGATGCAGGAGGCTGCTGGATCAGAGCAATTGCTACACTCCAGCAGTCTTCATTAAGCAAGTCTCCTCCAGTGTGCTGGAATTCCAGCTCATTGGAGCAGCTTCTGCACTGGTCTACAGGTGCCTGATTAGGTCTACCTTATTTAATAATGATATATGTGAAATAAAACTGCTCCAGCTTTAGCCTTGCCTTGTTCAGGATCAAATTGAGGTGATTTAGCTCACTTATATCACTTTAGGCTCATGTGGACATAGCAGTGTAACAGCTGATGTACATTCCCAAGCAGTACAGTTCCCACTCCTCTTTTAAAGCACACTCTTAAATTTGAAGCTATTAGTGCATCTTCACTGATTAGGGAACAGATAGTTTCCATGTCTTTATTTTTTTTTTGGTTTGACACTTTCTGTAGAACTCCTTCTTGCTCTTTATATTTCTTACCAGTCATAACTTGTTTATCCTTTTCCTGCTTTGGGTACCTATACTTGTTTTAGAAGTATTTGATATATGGATGCACTTCTACACATAGCTACAGATGAGTAGTGATAGATGTATGACTATTGGCTATATGTGATGATGCATGGAAATTACCCCACTAAGTTGCTGTAATGCCAACTAAATTATAATTTTCTTTACCATCTATAATTTCCAATTTATCTCACTTATGAGGTTTAGGAGGCAACTGATTTGGGACAGTGTGCTGTATTTGAAGGTGCCATTTCCAAGGAAAGTAAGTTTACCATGTAGAAGTTTACTGTGTGACTTCTGTCACTCTTGCAATTGTAATTGTAACCCGGGTGGTGCTCCAAGAGGTACCCCCTCTCCAATTGAAGGGATCAAAGCAGGTGCACAAGCGCTGTGGGAGATGTAGGGACTCTCCTCCCCCTATAGAGCAGAGCCAGACCATCAGTGGGGAGTTAACCATATGCCTTTTAATGAAAGAACAGTACTGGGAACATAACAGGCATAAACCAGGGGGTATAGGGGACACTACAACGCCCTGAGGGGGGCAGGATTCAACAAAGGTTAGACACTTACAGTCATTGACAAAAGACAGGGTTAACCAAAATGTAAAACACAAACAGCAGAGCAAACAATACTGGTTGGTGAAATATAAAAGGCACAAAATACAAAATGTCAAATAACAAGGAATATAGGGCCTAGGTACCTGGTTTTGCGGGGAGGGAAAAAAATGATCCCTTGTTGCTGTAACAAAGATTTCTCCCTGTTACTTCATTCGCTCCAAGTCATCCCAGTTGGGATTTGAACTCCTATCTCCCACACAGTAGGCAGAAGCACTACCACACAGCCACCAGTGCTAGGAGTCTTGACCTTCCTGCAGCCCTGGCCACATGTTGAACTGTTTGGCCTCTGATTGGAGGAGCTGGAAGCAGAGCTGGGAACCTCTCAGGTCGCTGCTCAGATCCTTGCTGGAGCTGGGGAGCCTCTCCTGCCAGCCACATGCCACACTGCTGAGGGTCCAACTGGTGCCCGCAGGTCCCACTCCTTCAGGCTCTTCTGGGACAACTGCTTCCACCCCACTGGCCCAGATCTTTGAAACACTTTCCTTGTGGTCCCTCACTGGTCTTTCCCAAGTCAGCTGCACTGCCCCTTTTATCCCCCTCCAGGTGACCCAAGGGGCCAATCAGGGGACACGGAGGGTCAATCTCTGGGGCCTGATTGGTGAGTAGAGGGAATCCCAAGTCCTCCAATCATCTTTTACCCCTTCAAAACCCCTGGGCTAAGTCACTGCCAGCTAGCCCGTCACATAATGTATGCTCCTAAATTACCTATGTACAAATGTGGCCCCAAGTGCTATATGGTGTTAACATATGTTAGACAGAACACTTCCTAACCCACATTTTATTTTCCTCATCAACATAGAGCTATTGTGGGTGGGAGAGGGAATTTATTCCTGGCAACTGTGAATTGATGTGATAAGTAGAAAAATGGATAGTGATAGCCAGTACAACATGGAGATATTTATCATTGTTATCGCCTGGAATACAGGGGAGCAGACCAAGGAAAGAAAGCAAACATAGTACAGATAGTGACACATCTGAAGTGCTAGTGTCCTGAGGGTCCTGCTGCTTTTGGAAGACTTATTTGGTCATGTTTAGCCCAAGGAAGAGAATCAACATCATGGTTGTGTCCAGGATCTTGTAAAGCGGGTATGGGAGCAGCCACCAGCCCTGCAGGGGTGGCTGCACTCCCTGTTCCCAGCTTTCCCCCTCACCAGGCAGGCATACCCCACAGTGGGAGCAGCAATGGGGACTTAAAAGATGTCTCCCAGTCAGGTAAGAATCTTCCCGCTGTCATCTCCATCACCTGTCCCTTCCCCTCTGTGCTCAGTGACATCCCCTCTGTTCCCTCTCCCCCTCCCACTGCTGTTGCTGTCCTCACCTGCCCTGGGGGTGGGGTGGGGTGGGGTGGGGTGGGGGTGAGGCTGCAGAGCTGCTCCTGGCCCACCCCAGCCAGGCTGCATGGGGAGCCAGAATTGGCTGGGGACAGCAGCTACATGTTCCCTTCCCCTGTGCCTGCCCCTGGGCTGGCAGGCAACACCTGGGGGAACTGAGCAGGGAGGAGGAACTGACCCACTACTGCTGCTCTCCCTAGCTGAGCCCAGCTCACTGCACAGCCAGCTGTGGAGCTCCTCCTGCTCTCAGGTCAGCAAGGGCTGTGGGTACAGAGGCAGCAGTGCATAGAAGAGAGAAGGATTTGGGGGCACAAGACATGCAATAGAGGAGAAAGGTGGGGAGGAATTCTTACTTCCTTTAGGGACTTAAAAAAATGTTTGTGACTGCTGCTCCTGTGGTGTTGAGTGAAAGGGGTGAGGTGCATCTGCACCACTGCACCCCCTCAGGATAGTTGTATATGTCTTTATCAGGCAGTGGTCTGAATAAATGAAAATGGAGACTAAGCATGATATAACAACTGTTGAGTGGAAAATGCAAAGAAACAGGACTAGCAAGAAACAAAACAAAATGGTGCACGGCAAATCAGTGGCAAGCAAAAAGTTTGGGCCATTCTGAAGAGTGAGCTGTTATCCAGTGCTTCCTGTCATACAGTGTGTTTGAAAGATGATTTATAAGGCTTTTTTTAATCCAGGATAATGTGCTCTCCTAAAACAACTGTTTTGTGAACTGCAGTGTACAGTGTTTTATTCACAAGGTAAAATACTTTGCTATTCAAAGAAACTTTGTGGTGGCCAATTTTTACTTTTTGTTACAGAATACACACTGATCCAGTTACTGCTCAGTATTGCTCTATAGCAGAGGGTCATGGCTTCTTAGCCTTTGACACCTTGAAGAGGACCCTCTTGCTGATGAGAAGTTTTTAAAAGCTCTCTGTGGATGATGAAAATGAATGGGTGTCTGGAACCATTTGCTTGCTTGCGTTCCTCACTAGAATTTACCGGTACAAGTGACTGTAAGGAAGAGACAGAAACAGGGTAGTAAGAAGTGAAATGTGTCTGTTCTTTCCATTCAAGCCACTGTACAGAATCTATGCTTCTATTGTGGGACAAAGACCTTTGAGCAGAGTGAGATGTGTTTATGCTGCTCCTATCAAAGAGCCTTTCATCTCCACAAAGCAAATTATTAACACATTCCTCTGAAGATGTGGGGGTGGAGGCCTGGCCTTGGAAAAAAGTTGGCCAAAAATGAACATTTTTTTTTTTTATAAACACTTTTAATGATAGTGAATGGCTCCTTGCCAAGGCCCTTATGCCCAGTGAAGCACTGCGGGCTGATTGTTTGTCTGGAGAAGTCCCGTGGGCTGAGCCTTTTGTGCTGAGGAATTTTCAATTTGAAAGCCAGTGGTGTGGGAGGTGTAGGCCTTTCCAGGTTCAGCGAGTTAAGGCGTGTTTTGCCAGTTGCCTTAAATCTGTGCTAGAGACTCATTTTTGTTGGATGAATGAACATCAGCCTCTGTTCCAGACAGTAAATTTTTGCCTTTCAAGACGAGGTAAAAACATGAGGAGAAACTTGCACAAAATATGTAGAGCAGTTTTCCAAGCTTTGTTAATAGATTACTCTCCCTAGCATACATATACTCTGCAGGTTTCTGGTTACATAGCAAGTCTCTGCTAAACAAGTATTTTGATTGTTTGTTTTAATTGGAAAGCACCTTATAAGCATTGTTCTTATATGGGTCTGTACTAGTTTTGCTTAGCAAAAGCCTGTTGCTGGTAAATCAAAGTCTCAGTTCAATTAACTTATCCTTAGTGTAAAAAATCCAAGCTTAGTCATTCTGATGCTCTTGCTTCTGTTCTGCCCTTTCTTCTACTTCTGCCTAATGCCAGATCAGTGACTACTTGTGCGTGTGTGTGCCACTTACTATCAACTCTGTTCTTCATAGGATCATTGGAAAATAGGGCTAGAAGGGACCTTAGGAGGTCATCTAGTCCAAACCTGAATCATCTGGGTAAAGGCTGGATCATCCTTATCTAGACCATCTCATACAAGTGCTTGTCTAACCTATTCCTACAACTACGCAGTCAGCCCTGATGAACAACTACAAACACATCCCAGTCAAAATTTGCAACTTTGGCTGCAGCCAGTTCCCAAAGTTTTCTTGAAACTTGTCCTGGAATTCTTCCCACTACAAATTAATTGCCTGAGTATATAAGAGAGGCCTGTAGAAAGTATGTCTCTGCTAAATACAATCAATTAATTTTTAAAAGATCCACTTGTCAGATATAGTTAAAATGGCAAAGACAGGTAAGTTACTAGAAGCTGAAAGTTATGCAACAGAGTTGAATCTGTCTCTAATAATAAACTTAACATATATTCATCACTAATTCCTATTACCCTTGTTCATCTCTGGATACATCTCTAATTTGCACAGATCCTTCCAGCTCTTTAATCCTATTGTCAGATGATCAACTTGACAAAGATACTGTCAAACATACTGTGGCAAAGTCTTGCATAAGTTCCATGGATATAACCCTTCTGAACTTACTGTGTGAAATCCTGTCCCCAGTGTCAAAACACCCTGCTTTGATAGCTCTTGGATTTCATCCAGTGCTTGTGAATAAGAAATGAATTTTGCCCATCAATTCTAGCCCCTTTTAGAAATCGAGATCAGTTGGAACGCTCTTTCTTTGTCTGCTCCTCTCAGTTCTGCTCTAGGTGATTGCATGCTAAGGATCAGAGTAACGGTGACTAAATTAACGACAGGTTGTTTTTGTTTGTTTGTTTTTGCTGAAAGCTGCTGCACTGCTCTGCTTAGCCTTCTTGATACATTCACACCAGAAATAACACCTAAGACATGATCTATAAAACGTTAATGATCAAATGTATTCTATCATTTGAACTGGCAGGGAGGTATTGCCTAGGATGAATCCATGGCGGGTTTTTTTTCATATGGTAGAGCCCCTTAGGATGAGGAATTCTTTGTGCTGGGCACTGTAGAAGAAACAGTATCTACTTTGGAGATCTTACAATTGTCTAGTAATCCAGGTGTTGTTCAGTTTTATATGGGCTATTTTTGATGACCTTGTTAAACATTTTATATAGGATAATTTTCTTAGGACTTTTGCTAGGTCTTTGTTATGGTTCAAAAGCCTGAAAATATAATCTTAGTTGCATAGCCATTTAATATCACTGGAGTTTATCTAGTGATATGGTGATTAACTGAGCATACCATTTGAACCATACATAAAGGCCACAATTTTCAAGTGTGGGTGTATTAAATCAACATTTATGGTCTTAAATAAAAGCATGATCATTTTCAGGGGTACTGAGAACTCACAGATTCCATTCAATTTTGCTTTTATTTAAGGACTTTGGTGCCCCTAATTAGAAAATTTTGATCAATATTTATCAGGCACATATGATACACGAGTTGTTATTATGTATTTGACTTATTACTTACATGCTTTTCAAATGGGCACATAATAATTCTAAGAAATAATAATAATGCTTCTAAGAAATAATACAAATAATTCTAAGAAATAAAACAGATAAAGGCAGAAAACTTAACTTAAATTTGCTGTTTCCACTTCCTATCTTGCTCTATTTGTAATGATTGTACTTTACAATCCTTCCACATCACATTGGACTTGCTTCAACCTGTAAGTATCCAATATTTAACTATGTTATTATGCTGGATACTGACTTACTCCAAATGGTAGTGGCTGGTTTTGTTTTGGCTGACTTTCCACCACCCCTTCTGTATACAAGCAGATGTACAAATCATTTCTTTTCAGGGCTTTAGATTTGGATGATGATATCAAACTTCCTGTGCAATTGGTCAATCATCATGCGTAACAGCATCACTGACCTGCTTTTTGTATTTTCATCCATGCAATCCAGCAGCAACTGAAGAATCATAGGCATATCCTGGCAAAATAACATCCTATCCTACATTTGATACTTTTACATGTTTTTCATTCCTGTATATAAGGAACTGTTCCTCTGAGGTATAAGGATAGAACAATGCTCCTTAAAGACAGGTCCAGCATGAATGCATAGTGGGAAATGCACTTTCAAGAGCTACTGAACTGAGATTCTAATGTTGAAGGCAATACCATCAAAGCTATTCCATAACACCCGATTAAGGACCGCCTTATAGATCCATCAACTTTTCAAGAGGTCTTGAAAGCTATTAAGTAGGTGAAAAACAACAAAACATGTGGTCCTGATGGAATATCTGCTGAAATTTATAAGCAAGGAGGGGAAAAAAGCTCTCTTACCAACTACATGTCATTATTAAGAAAATCTGGAAACACGAGTGACTTGAAAGATGTGAGGATTGTCTCCATATTCAAGGAAGGAGAAAGATCAGATTGCAGCATTTATTATGGTATTACACTCCTGACCATAGCTGGGAAGATTCTCATCCGCATTTTCTTCAGTAGATTCATTTTTTCTCACTGAGGAGATACTAAACAAGTCCCAGTTTAGTTTCAGACCGCTCTGAGGTACAATAGATATGATATTTTTTACTAGACAGTTGCAGGAATAGTGCCATGAGCAACACTGAGATCTCTACATGGCCTTCAATAACTTGACTGAGGCCTTTGGTTCAATCAACAGAGAAGCCCTATGGAAGATCCTGATGAGATTTAAGGCACAGACAGAAGTGACAAGTTTCATCTCATCTGGTCCCTGAAAGTGCTCTCCAGCTGTGACCTAACACAAGGGCACAGCTGAAGAGTGCTTTAGAAGGGCCCAGCCCCACGACAATCTGAACCCTTATTGCATGACTGCCTCAAAGTGGAGTGCCTTCATTAACTTGTGTGTGCATGTGCTGGGAGCAGGGCGGGGGAGTGTGGGGGAATGGGAGGAGGACCTCAGTGGGGACTCCAATCCACCCACCCTGTTGCATAAATTGCTAGTTTCGTTCCCCTGGCCTTTCCCAAACACCTCAAGGAGGGAGTCACACTCAGTCTGAGTCCATTACAAGTTTATTGATTGCGCAATTGGTCGACAGAGGGGTTGAGTAACCCAAAGCGGTGTCGACCCTCAGTCTTTGTCTGAGGGTCGTTTATAGCTTACCTAAACAAAGAACTGTGACGTGTCTTACAACTATAGGCAGTTTCACACTTTTTACCATTACGTTTAAGTTTCCACAGGATGTCAGGGCCTTTTAAGTCAGACCTGACTTATTATGGGATAGATGAAGGCGCATGCGTGTTAGGGGAAGTTGTGGTGAGCTCAATGACCTTTTGTAACTCCTTATCTTTGTGTAATTCTAGGTCATTGAACAGGTGCGTGCGGGGGTGAAACTCTGTGTGAAGTTGTTCTTAACCTATATGCAGAAACTGTTAGCAAGCCCAAGCCATGTTGAATACAGAAGCATATTGCAAAAATAAAGCATCATGTTTAACTTCAAGCCTTAGATCTAAAATCTAATGTATTTTTCCTACAAGGTGAGGCAGGCAGGTACAGAGTGCAGCCACCCATCACGCCATACCGCCTCTGCCTCCCAGGGGGGTTGCATGGGGCTGGCGGT
>NW_005841985.1:583561-584301 GCF_000455745.1 Alligator sinensis
TGTCAAATCGGGACGAATCAATATAGTTTGTGTCAATGCCTCTAAGCAGTCATGGCACGGAGGTCCCAGTTCTGGTATCAGGGTGGCTGGTTTTAGAGCAGTGGTGTGCTTGAAGGTAAGGCCTGGGTTAGATAGGAGAAAGATTTCATATCTGGATTGCCTGGAGGGGTTTAAAAATTTTCCTCCCTCTCCCCCGAGAACCTGGGGAACCCCATGTGGAGTATGTATTTCCATATCAGCTCCCATAACAATCTTTTGGGCCTCCTCCACAAGGGTAGCTGTGGCGGCAACAGCCCTCAAACATGCAGGCCATCCCTTTGCCACTGGGTCTAGGACCTTGGAGTAGTATCCCACAGGCTTCCAAGTTGGGCCTACTGGTTGAGTTAAGACCCCTGAAGCCACCCCCTTATTCTCATGCACATACAGTCTATAGGGCTTGCGTCCATTTGGGATCATCAAAGCGGGTGGTTGTAAAAGGGCAGTTTTCAGTAATTCAAACGCATGCTGATTTTCCTTAGTCCACTTCCAATTGGCAATGCCTTCCTTAGTGAGAGACTCATATAGGGGTCTGGCTTTTCCCCCCTAGTCAGGAATCCATAGTCTACAAAACCCGGTTAGGCCCAAAAAGGCTTGCAGTTCTTTGGGGTTTTTGGGTGCAGGCATATCCTGTATCACTTGGATTCGATCCTTACTCAAGGCTCGAACCCCCTTCTTAATCTCGTATCCCAAAAATGTAACCT
>NW_005841985.1:584597-598274 GCF_000455745.1 Alligator sinensis
CGGATTGGCTTGAAATTGAACTCGATCCCCCACCCTCCCATATCAGTTGGAAGGACAGAAGTACAAAGGCCAGCGTTCTGGCTCCAGCAAATATCACCAGTATTGGAGCCATGTTTATATGGTACCAGCTCTGTTGGACAGGATATGTGATGAGGGTGCCTATCAACCAGCTCCCAAAACAGATCCTATGCTCTGAAATCACTGATTGTCAGCATTTTATCGGTGAGCAAACAACACCTTGATGGCCAGTCTGAAAGAATACAATATTAACATCAATACCTGGGAAATTCAAGCGCAGAATCATCCTCAATGGTATATGACAAGGCACTGATCGTTTCAGGCAAACTGACTTCACTATGGAGGCGGGGGGATGAAAGAGACAAAGGGGAAGAGCTGTGACCTGACATCACCAGGATCTACTCCTTCTTCCCAGAACTATTTGTCATGTCTGCAATCAGATATGTGGATCTCAAATTCACCTCCTCAGTCATCTACAGATGCACCAATGACTAGAGACCCACCTGAATCATGGTGAAGCGAATGGTTTTTCACAGCCTGCTCATGGCATGCTGAGCTGATTTTTGCAGGCATTTTGCAGTGGCTCTGCCCCTCAGCGCTAATTGGTAGAGAAGCCTGTGGGGAGAGGAGGGGTGAGGGGGGGAACTGCCATCTTGATGGCTGGCTGCCCTTTGTGCAGCCCCACTCCTTGGCACTGATTGGTGGAGAGGCCCTGGTGGGGGGAGAAGGGACAAGGGGACAGCCATCATCCTGATTATTGGCTGCTCTTCATGCAACCCTGCCACTTGGCACTGATCAGCAGAGAGGTCCCAGTGGCGGGGAAGGAGAGATAAGGGGGCAGCTGCCATCTTTTCTGTTGCCTTTTCTGCCACTGTGCCAGCTAGCACCTTCCTCTCTTGGCCATGAGGACCCACTGGGGAGCCAGCACTTTATTGTTATTAAGTTGGGGTTTTTTTGGTTTTTATTTCACAGATTTTTGCAGACAATCCTGGATTTTGTGGTTTCCACAAAACTGCAAATGAAGTAGGTCCCTACTGATGACTTTCCTATTTACTGAGAGATTCTCATCCTAATATTGAGGGACTGCTGGTGATGACAACGATTCCCATATCCAACTTTCCAAACCTTTCCCATAGTTGTGTCTCTCCATTTAATTTAATTTATACTGCAGGATATTTTCCCTTTCTACACAAATAATTCCAATTCCTTATGTCAATGATCGACAGCTGGCCAGCTGTAACAGCAAGCCCCTGCCCTTATTACCAGGAAGCGCGGAGTGTAGCCAGGGCAGATTGCAGAGGGCCTGACAACGAAGGATAGCAAGTATAAGTGGCCCACGTGAATTGAGCAACTGGCTGCAGAAAGCCAGGCTGCATACAAGGGAATCAGCAGCACCTGGTTCATGGGAGGAGCGAAGTGAGTCAGATGACCAGAAGGGGCTGGGCTTGGGGCATATAAACCAAGATTCTGGTCATGGAAGGGGCAGTCTGGGCAAGGAGCTCTGAGTGTCAATGGCTGCAGTTTGGAGTCAGACTAAGCTAGGCAAGGTACCTGGTGGGCTGGGGGTGGAAACAAGCTTCCCTAGTGAGAAAGGCTTGAGGAATAGAGACACAGAGGGGCTTATATTTGAGTTATAACTCTTTAAGTTGGTGTTTTCTATTTGAGTTTGATCAGTGGTTTGGGTAGTGGTTATGGGGGAGTTTTGGAGGCCGCATGACAGCGGACCAGGGGCTAAGGGCTCGGTCAGAGAAACAGGCCAAGGCTGGGATGGGCTGAAGCCCCAACAAGTGCTTTGAGGCTTGAGGGGGGCTGCCCTAATGGGGAAGCACCCCCAAGGGAAGCATAAAGACCCCCAGGACTGAGTTTGGACAGAGAAGCTCAAGGGCAGAACCAGGAAAGGGAGGAACACCACAGAAGCTACTCGGCCTCCAGGGACTGCCTCCTCAATAAAATACATCAAAAGTGTGACAGGCGAGAGACTGAAGGTGAAGGGTAGCCAGAAACAGTGGCAGATGGGCAGACCCCAAGGGGCACCAGGGGCTGGGATGGACCCATGAGCTTGCTATACCTGCAGCCACATACCCAAGGAACTTCCCCATGTGCTTTGCATTGCTTGCTTTTTGAACCTTGGGTGCTATTGTTATCATTCACTTTTACAGTCATTTAAGTTGTAACGTGGGTGCTTCACTTCATCAGGCTTGATCTTCAGGAGTAGGTTGTCTCCTTTGAGCACAGGTGTAACTGGCCAGTAGGGCTGTGCAAAATTTCACCGGCCATTTCGTTTTGACACTTTTGACTCATTTTGAGGTCAAAACAGCAAAATCAAAGCAAAACAAAGGGTTTCAAAACAGCCTCGAAACAAAACGCCCCCAGCCCAATCTAGTGCTAACTCCCTGCCCCTGGCCCAATCTAGCAGTGGGGATGGCAAGTCAGCCCAGCTGGGCTGACTTCCCACCCCCAGCCTGATCTAGCGAAACGGCGAAGCAGCCTTACCGTTTTGATGAAGCAAAATGAACAGTTGTTTCGAATTGAAATGAAATTCGAAACGAAACACTGTTCTGTCGAAACCTTGACACTCAGGGTGAACGGAACGGTGCCCTACTGGCCAGTTCTGGCCAGTGACAACATATGGTGCACTGGCCAGAGGTTCACTGCTGCTGAAGCAGATGTTACCTCCACTTTTTGTCACTGACAGTCATGTCGAGCAGCCAAAAATCAACTGCTAAATCATAAGGTAACATCTCCCCAGCAGTAGTGAACCACCAGCTGCTGCTCCTGCACTGTGCACTGTTGTCACTACTCTGCCTTCCCACTGCCAGGAGTGGAACCAGAGCCACTGTAGAGCAGGCACAGGGTGTGGGGGAGAGATGAGATGGGGAATGGGGGACAGGAGGGTGAGACACCCATCTATGTCCATTCTGATGAAAGACCTGTATGTACCAGACTGCATATAGCTGACAATGTGCAGGTGGGTATAAAATGTGGTTTCTTACTGTGTGTCAGTGCAGGTAGAGTGTTTAGCTGAACAAAACAAAAAGCATGCCATTCTCACTTGAGCTGAAGAAGAGTCTCCATTTGCAGTGCCAATTGTACATTGTATATTCTGGCGCCAGTAAGGTGACATGCTAATGTGTACATGTGAAGATCTGACATTGCAGCCATTAACATGCAACGTAATGGCATACAATTTGCATGCTAATAGGCTCTAATTAGCATGCAATGAGAAAGACACAATCAGTATATTCTAGTAAGAATTATGCATATTCGCTAACTTACATTTCAGATAACACTCAGTACACCATATCTTTTATAGAAAAGCAGTAATTAGCTGACTCAAGATTTTGGTGGTTATAATCTTTAGGGATACAAATTAGACTTTTGTTAAAGATAAGAAAGGGCTAGGAGAAGTGTGTCAGGTCAAATTGCGTACTTTTCTAGAGATACCTTTTAAAAGCTGCTGGGGTAGTGAACTCAAAGTCAATACATGCAAAAATAGTAAGCCTTTGAAGGGATCTTTTTATATTTTGCTTTATAGATAATTGCAGAGTTAGACTAATTTAAGATAAGCTGTAAATTGCAGAAGGATTCATCTGAATGTGTTGTCAACATACTTAATTTAGTTCCATCTGAGGCAGTGAGTTAACACTCATTGCTTCTCTGTCTGTCTGCAGCTTCAGCGTCAGAAATGGCTGAGGAGGGGAAATAACAAAAGTTCAGTGTCACAGTTTCTTTAAGGCCAATTCTCTTCATTGAACTCACAGGATTACATGGAAAGTGAGTTCACTGGTAAATGCTAGAAAGAAGCTCCCAAAATCTCCAACAACCATGACTCTGGGGAAGATCTTGTATAGCTTCCACTGATTCCATAAGGGGAGGCCTGGAGGAGTTCAAGGTATGTTCACACAACACAAGACACTCCTGGGAAGAGACGGGGGTGGATCCGGAGGGGTGTGACTGCACCCCCCTTTGGATTGGAGTGAATCACAGAAGACTCCAGGAATTTTTTTAAGTTCCCAAAGCAGATGAAAATCCCCTCTTCCTTCCCCTTGGTGCTCAGAGGCACATCCCTTCCTTTCTTCCTCCCCACCTCCCTTGCCTGCCACTCCTGCTCTCCCTGTGGTCCCAGGGGCAGGGGAAGGGGAAGCTCCAGAGTCATTTTTACCCACCCCAGCCAGGTTGCAAATGGGCTGGGCTCATCTGGGGATGGGGACAGTGGCAACAATGTGGTGGGAGACTAGTTTCCCCAGCTAAGCTCAGCAACCATGCAGCCTGGGTGGGGTGGGAAGGGGGAAGGGAAGAAGGTGAAGGGAAGGGACGTCTCTTTGCGCACCAAGGGGAAGGGAGTAGGAATTTTCACTTATTTTAGGGATTTTTAAAAAGTACCCAAAGGCTCATGCAACACCTGTACCAATTGGGGGAGGGGGGAGGGACTGGGAGTGAGAGGAGGGGTGCAACCACCCCTGCTGGGTGGGTTTCTGCTTCCACACTTCCCTTTGGGAAATACTGGATGCACCCTGGGCAGAGAGATCCAGTCTATTCTATTCAATGCCACTTTCACAATGCTAAACTGCTTCTGAGATGCAAGATAGCTCATTGGCATGGCACTGCCTTGTGCTTTAAAGATAGAAAGCACTATTATTTGTACTGACAGAAACAAGTTCTTGAAAGGTAGTGAAACACCACTATTCAGAAGCTCAGTTAACCAAGAACATTTGAAAACCCAAGCTGCTGCTTTTTTGGCATGTATCCATCATGTTGCATCTGAAAACTAGGTCAGAGAAGACTGACTTTTTGACATACACTGTCTATAATCTTCACTCTTCATCTTGAACTGCAAGGTCACCCTGATTCAGTGGCCTGAGAGGCATAGACTTACTGTATCACTGGCAGCACAGCTGAAAAAGAGCTCCTGTTTGAGGCAGATCACATGTTATGAACTAACTGTGACAGAAAACCGTACCTGTCAGCCCCATAGCAGACTGATTAGGTTAATTAAGTCCTTGTCTACAAGCACAATAATTAGAACTGTCAGTTGTTTAAATGATGACAAAAGCAAGGCCACATTCAAGGGGAGCTGCAGAGTTCAGAAATGCTCTTCATGTAGGAAGGGAATCCATAAGACAATGATTCGGTATTTCTCTCCTAGCAATCTAATTTATGAATAATATAGGGAGGAAATCATGTCCAGCTGGGTTCATTTTATTTTGCACTTACAATAATGAGAATTGAAATGGATAATGTATTTATAAATCAGATTTATGAGCTACAAACAATTGCAGCCTTGGAATAACCTTGAGAGAGCTTATGTTTGTTTTCAGGACTATCTTTAGTACAAATGCATTTGCATTTTTTCATCCTTCTAACAAACATGTAAGAGGCTCTCTCATGTAATTCTGTCAGCCTGGCTAGATTCTTCAAGAAAGGGCTTGGAGCTGAGACATAACAGTAAGTTGCCAATGTAACATCCAATAGCAGATATTGGAAAAGCTTGTTAAATGAATTACAAGACTGGGGGAAGGAAGACAGATCAGAAGTAGAAAGACAGGTTTGAGAATCATTGGCCTTGAGGCGATAAGATTACTCAAAGGAAGGATGTAGAAGAAGGAAAGGGGATAAAAGACTAGCCCTGTGGGACCCACAGAGAGAGAGAGAGAGGGGCAGATCCCAACAGATGATGGTATTGAAACAGGTAGTGAAGATGAAAACCTTGATAGGACAGCAGTACAATAGCTGAGAGATGAAAATTTCTTAAAGCAGAGCTTGGTAGACAGCAGAAAGGTAAAGGCAGAGGGACAGTGGAGGACTGCAGATTTGGGCATGAAGAAGTCATCAGATACCTTGCTGTTTAAGCCCCAATTTTTGTTTTAGTTTTAATAGCACAGATTTATCACTGTATTAAAGGAGATTTCTGCATTTCATTTACTTCTTTTTTGAAAGAAAAATACTGTTCTTAATATTTTAAAATGTACACACTGCAAAAGAAATAATGTAAAAAACTCCTTCCTTTATTGAGTGGAGTATTTTCTAAGTCATATTTAGCCCTAACTGCTCAATTCAGATTCATCCTTTCTGAATGACTATGTTTGTCAATATTCATCTCCATTTTGGAATAGTTTGAACAAATGATGCACTATTCAATAGTAACTTTCTCAGTAATTTCTTGCTTTTCCCTTTAAAAAGGTCTGATAATTGTGAAATATTGAACATTTCCCCAGCATTCCACCAATGACAACTCATTTTTTGTAACGGAAACTTAATAGCACTGTTTCTTTCCTGGTTACCATCAGATATAGGAAGCAATGTAAGTACTGCTTTTGTGCTGAGAAAAAGTATTGGAGCCAATCCACTTTCCATTACCTGAGACGGGTGACATATATGATCAGCTTACTGGCTTAAATAACTTACTGGGTTGTTCACATTGGAGATTCCTTTGGGTAGGTGCCGCCCATCCTGTTCTAAGTACAATATGATCTATAGCCCCTGCTGTAACTTGTTTTGTCACATGTGAAACTCCACTTGTTATAAAAACTTTAACCCTTTTTAAAGTGTAAATGGTTAAAACAATGGGAGAGGCAAGGATCTTAGTGGGTAATATTTTTTATTGGACCAAGCACATGGTTGGAATAGACTTAGACACACTTTTGAATACAATGCATTCCTCTTCAGGTCTGCATTGCATTTGACTGCTTGTCTATCCCAAACAGGCAGTTGGTCTAAAAAAGATATCACCTCCAAAAATCCTTGCCTCTCGTATACTTCCAGGACCGTTGCAGCTACAACATCACTCCAACACCACCCAAACATAATGAGTAGCTGTGATCCATTGCTCTGGCACAGCTCCCCTGATGGCAGTGGCAGTCCAAGCGACAGTCTGGTTTAAGATATGCTTACTTCCTCTTTCCAGGAAAACAGAAGTTTTTCTGACATGCCCGCTCACAAGTCTAGCAACACAAGTCTTTCCCACCAGGCAGCACACACCCACAAATGTTGCAAGTGTTCTTAGTTTTTCTTGATGAATCAAAAAATACACAAGTTACTGATGAGTCATTTTGGGAGACCTCGCACAAATTTGGTTACAACCTTGTTCATTTAATAGATTTCATAGATTTCATAGACATCAGGGCTGGAAGGGACCTCGGAAGATCATCGAGTCCAGCCCCCCGCCCAAAGGGCAGGAAGTCAGCTGGGGTCATAGGATCCCAGCAAGATAAGCATCCAGTTTCATCTTGAAGGTGTTCAATGAAGGCGCTTGAACCACCTCCGGTGGCAGGCTGTTCCAGACCTTGGGGGCTCGGACAGTAAAGAAGTTCTTCCTTATGTCCAGCCTGAAACGATCTTGAAGTAGTTTGTGACCATTCGACCTCGTCATCCCTTGGGGCGCTCTGGTGAACAAACGTTCCCCCAGATGCTGGTGGTCACCCCTGATAAACTTGTAGGTGGCCATCAGATCACCCCCGAGCCTGCGCTTTTTCAGGCTAAAGAGCCCCAGGGCTCTCAGCCTGTCATCGTAGGGTCTGCTTCCCTGACCTCTGATCATGCGCGTGGCTCTTCTCTGGACTCTCTCAAGCTTCTCCACATCCTTTTTGAATTGTGGAGCCCAAAACTGGACACAGTACTCCAGCTGCGGCCTCACTAAGGCCGAGTACAGGGGGAGAATGACGTCCCGGGATTTGCTTGAGAGCAAAAATAAAAATGTTTGTGCACTCCCTGCTCCTCCATTGCAGAAATCTATTTTAATCCGTTTTTAAAAACACACTTATTCTCTAAAGCAATTGGCTCCAAAATGTGGTACCTCTACTTTTGCTATTTACACACTCTCCTTTTTCATCCCTAAAGCTATTTCTTTCGGATTTGGGGGTTCCCAGTTCCTGTCATCTTGCTTTAGTTCAATCTATTCTAGATGGAGCTTTACCTGACGATTGCCTAAAAACGAGGCGCTGAACGCCGCTGCTTAGCGGCGTTCCTGTCAGAGAGTGCATTTTCATTGATTACTACCCTCTGGGTCTGACCCCGGAGCCAATTTTCCAGCCAGCGGATCGTGGAGGACCCAAGGCGACAATTGGCCAGTTTCTCCAAGAGGCGATCATGGGACACCAGATCGAAGGCTTTTTTGAAGTCAAGATATATGACATCAATCTCTTCTGCCTTGTCCAGGTGATAGGTCACCTAATAGGTTTAGGGTGAACCATTCAAAAACTGCTCAGTGTTTGCCTATCTTTGCTCCTCCCTGCAGTCAAGAGCAAAGTGCTTGTTGACCTCAGTAGGAGCAGTTAGGTTCACATGAGGTGCGTCTACACATGCCCCTGGTGGTGCAGTTGTTAGTGCACCATCATTTACTACTTGCTTTAAGAAATACTAAATGACAGCACAGTAACAGCCATTACTGCACTGTCCTGGCAGTGCATGGTTATTTTTAGCAGCTATGTCGCCGTAGCAATGTGCTGTAGTGAGGTAGCTCATTGCTATGGCAGCATAGCATTGGCATCATGTTTTTTGCCTTGTTGATGCTACTTTGCCAAAGTGACAAGCTACATCACTGTAGTGCGTCACTATGGCGATGTAGCGTCTTGTATAGACGTGTCCACTGAATACGTCTGAAAATCTCATGCTTATGATCTTAGCTGGCAGGATGTTTTATGGAAGGACCCACAAACCTGAGTTCTAAAGCCAGTCTGTCATGGACTTGCTGTGTGGCTGTGACCAAGTTCCTTAAGTGCTTTTCATCTTGGGCTTTGTCAATGCCCCAACACTATACAGTTGTAACAGTGTTGGTTTAATGAAGGTTGTATAACCCCCCTAGTGTGCACACAGACTGTATATTTGCTATATGTGATACAGCAAATTCTTTTACAGTAAGAGAAATAAGCCATATTAGGTAAGGTGCCATTATAATGATATAACTGCATGCAACCTAAGAGTTGTAGTATACTTATATTAGTTAAAAAGGATATCTTTTAGCTAGAATATACTGTCTGTATAGTTAGAGTTATGCGGCTACAAAAATTGTGTCCCTACTGAATAACAGAAATAGTAATACTTAATGGTTTTGAAAGGGTGGCATGAGGTTAGTTAATATTTGTACGAGATTTAAAATACGGTTCATCCTTTTGAGAAACAGACTCCTATATTAGGCTTCTATGTCTATATGTAGACACCCAAATCACAGGGGTATAATTTTCAGTTGTATTGAGGACGCAGAATTGCCACATCAAGGCAGTGGGAGCTGCTGATTCAGATCTCTTCTCTTTAAGTGTTTAAATTTGCAGTTTAGCTTTAGGCACCCATACTTTACAGTATTTTCTGTTAGATGAGAAGATACAAATTCAGGTCAGAACATCCAAGCAGGATTAGCTCCAGCTTACCTGAATACTTCTGAGCTCACCTTCCATCCAGGGAGCTTCCACAACATGACTGGTGATTGCAGGGCAGAGCTCAAACGTATGCCATAGGACTGGTGTAGATGTCCTATAGGTCTTCTTTGCTCAACAAGAGACCCAAGTGGAAATTTTTGTTTCCTGCTTGTACCAGGGGATTGTGATAGTCAATAAGATTACAGCAGTTATTTTTCTTCTACAATAGAGCGCCAAAAATAGAAGGAGAGTGTCCTAAGTTAGAGAGGAGGGGACTCATAGATCTAAATTTCCCAAGCTCATTTATATTGATTTTCCCAGTCCAAAACAGCTTTGCTACTCTTACTCAACAAAGAGGGAAAATGTGTATCTTACTTTGTGCACCTGCCCCTGGAGAAGAGAATGGTTGTCCTGGGCTTCCATGTTTTGCAAGCACAGGACTCCTGAGTTTTATTTTAGGCACATTGTTATATATGTCACAAACAAGGTCTTCATACAACTTGCCAGTTTGTGCAGATGGGCAAAAAGAACTTTGGGATTCTTGATAAGTGCTATGTTTTTTATACAATACAGCATCTGTTTTACATAATGAAGGAATGCAGTTTAATAAGATCTTTAATATGTTCTTTTAGTTTAATGTCTCTGTAATTACTTCAGATAGTCATATCGTAGAAATTAATAATGAACAAAAACAACGATACTGACAGGGCTTGGATCTAAGCAATGATATAAAACAGAAAAGCAGACTGGGGTTGTAGAGATGCCCTGGTAAGGCAACTAATAACATTTTTTTCTTTCTTGACAAAGACCACATTTTATTAAGCAGCCTCCTTCTGACAGCTGTGTTAATACAGTTAGATGTTGTTCCTGAGAAACTAATCAGGGAAATGTCTAGAAATAGGTTAAATCCTCTCTTTGATATAAATACACCACAAAGTTTGAAACAACAAAACTATTTACAAATAAATTCAGTGTCTTAGCCAACGTTGTGAACAACACAAAACTCACTCGTAAACTAAAACCTGACAACTGCTCAACAGTTCTGAAAACTGCTCAATTGCCAAACAGATGGTGTCCTACTTTTCCTGATAACACACACTTTACATTTGGTCTTACTATATTCTCTGCAAGGGTCCACAGAACAAACATTTTGTCCTGAATCCATAACTGGTGTAAACTGGTATAGCTATGCTAATTTACAGCGGTTGGAGATCTGGCCACTTCTAGCCTGACAGCACTGGACATACAGGAGGAATGTTTCTTTTGCTATCAAGATTATTATATGACCAATTTTAAATAAGTAAATGTTTTTAATTACGCCTAGGCTGATTTCCCCCAGGACCAGAGTCTTGTGTAAAGAAGAGGGGAGACATAAAGAGATGTAGATTACCCTGAGCATTAGAGCAGATTTGAATAGGTAAAAATGAACTTCTGTCCTGCTGTCCCAGACATTCTTTCTGCAATTCGGCACAGACAACTTTTTGTCATTGTGCCCATTCCATTATAATAGCCTTTAGTGCCCATCACTATCAGTTCTCTGCTCTTTAATGATTTATAGAAGCCTTTTGTAGGACAGATTGCCAGAGAAGGTGACATGGATCTTAGATCCACCCATATCAAATTTCAGACCCATACAACGGATGCTTACAGAAAAGAAACAATTGTAAATAGCTTCTCTGCAGGCTTTCGGAAACCAGCATCATTTCTTACTGTGTAGAGCATATTCTCTTTCCAACTCATTCATTTCATGAGGCAGCCTGCAATTGCACTGGTCTTCCCTCCCAGCCGCGTCATCATCAGAATTCAGGAGAGTGTGGGTGGAGTAATGAAAGGAACATTACGGAAGTGCCAAGAACTGGAAGGAAGTGCTGTAATTCATACAATCCAACTTTACCCGGGAGCCTTGCTAACATATTTGGCACACGGCTACAGTAGAGCTTCTGTTTGTATCACTGTGCTTTCTAATCGGTCTGCAATTAGAAATACAGTGTTTGTTTTAGCAAAGGGGCTATTGTGGTTTGGAAAATTCAGGTATGCAAAGTATCTGCCTAAATTTTTGCTATTTTGCAAGCTCTGCTTGCTTAAGATGATTAGATGATTACTTTGGACAACCTGTCACTATTCAACACTAACTCCAAATCCTCTTAGTTAAATGAGGCAATTAATAAATGAGCTCACAAATTAAACTACATCTTAATCATATTTGCATACACCTTTTATTATTCAAGAACATAAATGTTGCGGAGTCAAGCACTCAAAAGTTAAGATATGCTACAATTAAGAATTCAGCAGTTCCTTTCCAGCCCGTCCATCATATCCCCTATTGTCCCTTCTGCTCACCCTGGGTCCCTCATTTGTTCTGAGCTCTCACCACCTCAATTGCATTAAATAATATAAAGAAATGAGAGGATGCAGAGGTTAGCAATGAAGATAAAAAAAGAGGTTGGAAAATGCACCCTTTAAGGAAAGGTTGCTAGGTATATTTAGTTCAGAGAAAAAGATGTTAAGGGGAAACATGATAGAAGTATTTGGCAAGATACCAAAAAGAAAATGAAATACTGTTCTCTCTTGTCACTGAGGACAGGGTACATGGCAATGAGTAATATCAACAATACAGCAGATTTACATAAAAGCTTAGAGAAAAACCTGCTTACCGGTAGGAACAGTAGGGCAGTGGAACAAGCTGCCTAGGGAAGCTGTGGAATCTTTTTATTAGAGATTTTCAAGAGAAAGAAAGATGAGATAGGTATCTGTCTTGGATGGTTTAGGAACAGCAAATCTCACATTTATGCAAGAGGTTGGACTAAGTGACACTTGAGATCCCTTCTGAATTTATCATTATATGATTCAAACTATGTCTCAGATTATATTGGCAGTGAACAGAATCCAGCAGTGTATCCAATGGAAACATGTCATTTTAATTTCCTTTAGAATAAAGAACTTTGTCCAAGATGAGTCCATTTATGTTAAGGAAGACCAGTACCACCCTGCTGTGAAGTAGTTAGTGCCTTTTATGTTCTTCATTAGAATTTCAACAAAAAAGTAAAATCTTCACATTCCTACCTTGAAGCAACTGAGACTCCTTATAGTAATGACATGGGATCAAGCCAATACTATTAAAAATTCTCTGTACAATTGGCATATTTTATTGGTAAGAAAATGAATATAGCCATAAAATTGCTGCCACATACACTATTTAGTGTTTTGTTTTTATGATTAGCCACCTCACCCCTGAAATCACCACTGTTGTGATTGTTTGGTTCTTGAGAGAAATCATTACTGGCTTCTATATAAAATTGTCAGCTTTTTACATCAAGTAAGTAGTCTCCTTTTATCTTTAAAGGTAAATATTTTTAACCTGCCTCCCCCCATCACTCCCCAAAATCTGTTGTTACATTTTTAACATGATGTTAATAATAAAAGACATACTTGAAAGATTAGACGGTACATATGATGGCTTCCTTTTGCCATGGTTTCCTTTATTCCTTATGAGAGCAATGGTGTAGATACTCTGGACTGCCTGGCTGCCAGACTGAACTCCATCAGATGACTGATTGTGATAAGTTCATAGACAGCTTGTGCATTATTCAAGTTGAGAGCAGAGAAAGAGGTAAACATGGCAGGAAGCAATCTTTATAGCTCCCACCCACTTTGTACAGGTGACGGCACAAGACAGAATAGCCATCTTGCGTTAGCTACCAAAATTTACCAGGAGCCATCACCACAGCTGGGTACAAAGGCCTTCTGGCCTCCTGTCTGGGCATTTCTGTGTACTAAGAGGTGATGAGAAAAAAGCCACTTCATTATAGTAGGTCATGGTGGTGGGTAAGCCACTAGCCACTCTGTGTAGCAGTAGATAGTGACGGAGAAGTTGGCCTTTGGAATCAAAATAACTTCATGCACAGTAGACAGTATGGGGAAGAGGCTCAGGCAACCTATACTTAGGGATCAATTTGAGTAAGAATTAAAGCTGAAAACCCAGGAGGTAAATCCTGGTCACTTGTGGTCATTAAAGATCTCGAGCACTTTTCCACAGGTCACCAATGCTTACCTTGGTGTGTGGGCCAAACTCTAATTTTGGGTAAATTTTCCTGCTCAACTGAAAATCCCACTTACAGTTTCAAATTGATATTTTCACTTTGTGTTCTTGTGTTATTAAACAGTTGCTTTATTCTGCTCCATCAAGCTTTCCTATTCTTGTATGTGGTTTATGGTCCTTTGGGCAGACAGTTAGTTCTATTATAAATATAAAGACTTATTATTACCGCCCGCCCCACATCCTATAAGGAATGTGATGTAATGTTTGGTT
>NW_005841985.1:598305-640622 GCF_000455745.1 Alligator sinensis
ACTGCTACAGTGGACTCCCATCAGGTGACTGACTATGATGTATTCATTTTTCTTTAAAAATAAAGCCAAGGGAATAAAAAAAAAAATGTACTCCCTGATTAACGAAGACAACAGATGTTCAGGATAATTTTTAAAGCTTGAGCACAGTCAAGGTCAACTGAAGCATGAGTGACTGGACACAGTCTTTTAAAGGTTTGATATATTCCCTCTAAGTTTTTCAGGATCTTCGTGGGTGATAATATGAAAATCCATGATTAGTTACATCCAAGATCTTCTCACAGGAGTACTTTACTGCTGAGAGTCCTGTTTTACATATGCTTTCAGTGGCTGTTCATGTGTTGTCTAGTGTTATGAAAATCTCTTTTTTTTTTTTTTATGTTCAGCCTCTCTTAGGATAAAGTTACATGTTACACTCGGACTATACTAGATCTGTGGAACGTTAAGCAGTGTTAAAGTGCTTTGGTGTGGGGCAAAATGCCCACTTTGGGGAAACTGACGTTTCTTTGCTCCTCCCGGCTCCCGGTGTGACGGAGGAGCCAGGGGACAAGTAGAGGAGAGGAAATGCTCTGGCCAGCAGCTGGAATGTCCTTGTGCCTGCCAGCGCACGGTCCTGAAATGTGCGCCACATAGGTTTTTTTGGCATGGAGGTTTTTGCTACTGGGATTTCCCAGTGGCAAATTTTGCCCCCACACAGCAAATTTGCAGCCCAGGGCATGTTTTAACATGCCAGGCATGCAGGTTGTGGTGCCACAAAGAGATCTGCAGCACCAAAAACTGCACATGCCTGCATGTTTGGATCTGGCCCTGGGCTTTATCTCTGCTCAGGTAGAGAAGGGGAGGAGCTAGGAGCAGTGCATCCTGGGATGCTGCATGTTGCTTATTCTATCTTGGTGGAGCAGATTGAAGTTATCCTAACACAAACCAGGTTAACCCTCACCTGAAGTGGTGGAATTCTGAGATTCTCAGAGGGCACTTATCATGAGTTAATAAACTTTAACGTGAGGATGCTCAAATTGTATGTGCCCTTAGTATGGTCTAGTGTAATATGTAACTTCACCCTTATAAAATAAATTAAGGGCTCAGTTCTGATTCTGTATTTAGAATTGTATGTACTGTATTTAAATGAAATGATGATCTAAATTATTAAAATTGAAGGGGGGCCATGCAGCACAGTGTATATGTTAAGCATTCTTTTGACTACATGTGCATGTTCCATATCAAGATTGGGTAATTACATACTTGATTAGTTTAGCTATCTATATGCACCCTTCCGGGATTTGTGTATGCAAACATTACACCTGCATTCTAATATGTGCAGTTTCAATTAGCACTGTTGAAAAATTGGTCTTACTGTTTCCTAGTCTGCATGACTCCAAGCTGCATAGTAACGTACAGCAGTGTAACAAGGAGTAGGTGAGAGGGGCACCATCCCTAGGTACTGGAGGCAGAATTGTGCCCTTCCAGGGAGTTTGTGCTATGGCAACAGCAGCAGCTGGGTGCACCAGCAGCAACAGTCCTCTACAATTTTGTAAATACACAAGAAAAATGTATCTAACCAGTTCTCATTTAGGATCCTTGTCAAAGAGAAAATTTGAATGACTGGTCAGTTTTGAATTAGCAGATCAACTGGAAACTGTTTGTAATGTTTTAGTTTATGTTAGCTCACTTGCAATGAGCCCACTGAATACATATGTTAAGATTATATAAGCTAATAACGAGGTGCTTATTTTCATCTCAAAAGAAATCCTTCTTTCTAATCCTGGTTCTAGTCTGGTTTTGATTCTATTTGCTTTGTTTAGCTCCCTGAAGGATAATTTGGAAACAGAAGTAATATACAGAGGCCTTGTAGGAAGTAGTCTTTGGAAGCTAATACAATTTCATTGTGTCAGTATCTTCTGCTGTTGAACATTAACTTCTTAATAATGAAGTCTTTCAAATCAACCCCTACTGGCACAATGATGCACTTGAGTCTAGTGACTTGGCTGAGCATGATATAGGGATAATTTGCATTATTCTTTTGTCCAGTGTAGTATCTTTGATGTCTGTATGAGAGCTACTTTCATCACAGTTCAGTTATCTTAGATATTAACTCAGTGCATAAAACACATGTGTATTCCTGACTGTTTATTTGGTCTGTTACATATCCCTATAGCATAAAAAGGGACTTATTTCCTTACATACATGGAGTCTTTTATGCTAAGAAAGACTGGAACAAAGGTTGCTTTCCTCTGTTTTTCCTAACAAAGAACATCTCTTTTATCGCTGTATATTTTTTCCTATTAATCTGTTATTTCTTTAGTACAATATCCCAGAATTAGAAACAAACCATAATGTATCTTCCCTTGATGTTCATTCCTAACTAAAATACAAGGACATTTCTTTTATCCACCACATCCCTTTCCTGCTGTGCCCCAATGCTGAGATGTAGCTGGGTGTTTCTGTGTCTTGGGCAGCAGTGGTGCATAGGGGCAGCAGCTGCAGACAGGCTGCTGGCAGCAGCAGCCAGGCCAGCAGTGCAGAGGCTGCTCTTTCTGTGCCCCCCAAAATCAGCGCCTGCAGCTGGTGCGCCATTTAACCCCCTGTCCCTGAGTAGTTATGCTACTGCCTGAATGCTCCTTATCCTACAAGCTCCAGGAAATAAAGTCTTCTGACATATTATCTAACTTATATCCATATTACAGTAAAAATCTGTTTTGAAAGATCACTATGCAGGTTGCAAGTCAAACACTCAAAAGTTAGGAAATGTCAGAATTAATTTATCTTGAATTTATATCTACTGACTTTGAGTTGCAATTCTGAGGTGCCTAGGATCTGATTTTTGAAGCACTTACCATTACAGAGAAGTTTATATGTTTAAAGCAATATGGACTACATTGAAGTCATTTGGGGCTGAGTACACAGAACTCTTGCCAGTCAGGTCTGATATCTCAATCTGGGCACAGAGAAATGAGAAATAGGCAATTCGTGACCTGTGAAAAGTTAAGTTTTGAAGTGACTCACCTAGCTTCTCACAGGACCTTCATGTCAAAGATAGAGAAAGAATCCAAATTCCCTAGAATGGAAATCAACTGCCTTAACCAGGAGACTTTCCTTTCTCTTCCTGTCATCTCCTTACTCATTCAGTATGCATTTTTTTAACTTCTACAGTAAATAAAGGAAGGCAACCTATGGTCTGATTCATTTTCAGAGCAGGCCCATCCTGTGTAGGGATCTTGTGGAAAAAAACAGTATGTGATAAGTAATAAAAGATTTTATCATAATTCATATGTAGAAGAGAGATTAATTAAGGATGCCGCCATCATAATTCTGATATCTCCTAACTTTGGAGTGCTTGAATTTGAAAATGTAATGTTCTTTTAATATAGTTGTGTGTGTGTGTGTGCACGCACATGCAGGGAGTCATTTCCTAGCCTTATAAACCCGCACACTCAAAACCTCAAATTATACCATCTGAGGCATCATATGAGCCCACTGATGATTCAGCAAAGTTGGAACCTTTGAATCCACTACACAGAATCAGCTGCTTCTGGGAACTAAGTAATGAAAAGCAATAGTGCAAGTAGGTTTCATAGATACTTACTGATATTGCCAGAATGGTGAGACACTGCAATCCTGGTTCCATTCAAGGCTGAGAAGAGGAATAAGCTTGACCTTTCTGCTCATGCCACCCACATGTGACTCCTCTGACCTTGTTCCCTCCAGCTCTTCCCTGTTCCAACCCTTTCTCCTCTTTATCCCAGGTTCTTCATTCTAATTCCTTAGTAGGGCACTAGCTTTAGGTGCTAATTTAGAGGTGGCATCAAAAAGGTAGCTCCTGGAAACCATGTGCCACTGCAGTGCTGGGCTGTGTTTGGGCATCTTGCTCCATTGGGCTCCCTGACCAGCCAGTCTTCCCCTAGTCTCAATCCCAGTCCTATTCTTTTTGCTCAGTTATTTCCTTCACCCCAGTACATTAGCCTGCTGCCCCTAATCCTCTTATTCAGCCTGCTGCAGCATCCAGTCCTGTCTCTTGTCAGTAGATTTCCAGTTGTAATTTCCTTCTCCTCCCTTTTGCCAGCCTCCAGCCTGAGGTTATAGCCCTGCTACTACTAGACTCTCTATCCCTGTACTTCCCAATTCCAAATTCCAGTCTTGGTCCTTCTGCATTTATATCAGGCAATTTACTTCTTTGTGCTGACTGCACCAAACAGTCCCTGCTCCAGTGCATAAAGCCGCTAGAGATTTTCAAAGGACGTATTTCCAGAATGTTAGAACACGGACAAAACAAACCTCCTTCTCATTTCCTAGCCTCATATTTGCAAACAAATTAATAAATAGTTTTGCCTGAGGCAGACACATCACATGGAAAATTTTACCCTAAGTGCTTAACGTTCAGCAAAATGATAAGCAACTGACAAGAATCATGGGGCATATCTACACGTCACCATACGGCAATGCTGCTATGACACAGTGCTTTAGTACTTCCTTTTGGCACAGTATGGGCAGTTATTGCACTGTGCGCACGGCATACAGTTAGATTTTGCCACTACGTCACTGTAGTGGCACACTGTACTGGTAGAGTGCACCACTATGGCGATGTAGCTAGTAATCACGTACAGACCTACTACATTGCCGTAGGGCTATGTGTAGATGTGTCCATAGTGTAGGAAATGTCAGCCAACATTAAAAATTAGGTAGTTATTGGTAGGACAGGTAAATTAGAAGCTTACATTTATAACGTAACTTTGAACTTCAAGGATCCCAGACATGATTTGATTTACCAATTCTGTTCTTTGGATTACTTGATCCACTGCAGCCACTTTAACAGCAGCAACATGTAATACTTTAAATGAACTAGCTGGAGTGTCAGAAATAGTCTAGTTGTGGCTATTTGCCTAAGAAACAGGACAAACTAACCCATGTTGAACTTCAAGTTAGGTCCTTTAAAGCTAGTTTGGGTGCCTCTATACTGTGGTCTACACTATAGACACATCCTGAGACAGCAGGAGATAATCTGGTCAGGACAGCACAAGGGTTATTAAAGCTTTTTCTTTCTTTCTGAAAAGTGGCATGGGATCTTTATTGACCACAAGAGGTCAGGGCCTCCCAGTGTTACCTGTCAACTGACAATTAATATTTGCTGTAGCATGTTCTCCACATGCCCCACATCCAGGTAACTGGTTCTACAGGAGACTCGAGCAAAACACAGTACTTTCTGAATTAATAAGGTATTTCCTATAGAACCAATGTGCTCATCAGATCTCTTGGGGCCAAAACAATGACTTGATGCTATTTAATTTGTGAAATCATAGCGTATAGGAGTGTGGAAGCTTGGCTGTAGGTCACACATGTGGAAGCAGGTTCAGAAATCGTTATCTTGTCTGAGGGATATGAGAGGGGACTATTTTTGCTACTTGTATTACAGTAATGTCTGAAAGTTCCTCTGAGGTCCAATCCCATTGTTCTGGGCACTGTACAAACATATATTGTGAGACTGTCTTTGCCCTGGAGAGCTTCAGATGTAAATAGACATGGGGTAGGAGCAAAATAGAAATGAAGTGACATGTACAAGGTCACCAAGCAGGTCAGTGCCAGAGTGGGAAATAGAACATGCATGTTCTGACACCTTGTTCTGTTGGGTATACTACCTCTCAAGAGATTCAGAAAAGAGCAGAAAGGGGTACAACCATGTGTTATGCTCAGTTAGGCCTAAGGTGCTGAATTTCCTATTGCAGTATCTTCAAATAAAGGCCTGTGCTCATGGATCAGGTACCTGGCTTCTAAATTAATTAGTTTATATGGTGCAATGGTGCCCTGCCTTCTGTTTCACAATGTGCAACTAGGGTATCTGTACATAACATTGCATTGTGCCACTTTGATGCAGGATCTGTCTCATTATATCTGTATATAGTACATAGAAAACAGGGACCTCACTCTTGACTGAAATATCTGGATGCTTCTGTGATGCATGTGCGCGCGCGTGTGTGTACACACAAAATAATGTATATATAAAAATAAGACGATGACAGGACTGTTTTTTCTAGATACAGTACTTGGCACATGCAAGAAATATCTTCCCACCGAACAGTCACCCAATGTTATAAGACACTCATGTGACCAGTTAGGCCTGTTACATTTTTGAAGCATATCAGGCAATTGCTAAACATTTTTCTTCCATGTTTGGATTAGCTTTCTTTCAGTGTTGGTTTAGATTTTTCTTTGGCCAGCTAATATGATTAAATTTTTCGGTGTGAGAAGTTGGTTTTACAGAGTTTTGCCATTTAGTCTAAGGCAGATTCTTTTCAGACAATGCACTTTCCCCCTAGTGGTGTTTTTAATTTATGTTAAAATTTTATTTTACTATTTATATTAAGTTACATATTTTATATTAGTTAAATTACATAATAGTTGGCCTTTTCCAAAGCTTCTGATCTTCAGTATTTAGAGAATACACTGACTTCCAGTGCAAACAATTCACAATACTATAAGGACGGTCAATTTTTAAAAAATGTATGTATTAAAAAGCTTGTCTTGCATTTTTGTTTCCTGTCAATTTGTCAGATTTTAAACTCTAAACAGATTCAAGAACTGCTCAATTTAAACATGAGTTTATTTTTCACACTGGACCAGAGAGCCATTTATACAGAAGCTTGAGATACTTTATCTATTTTGTATGTTAGAGAGAAAGTCGAGAAGTAACAGTACCATAGTACTGTACACAGAGAAAACAGACTTGAGTCCAGCAGGTTCTTTAATTTAGCAGAGAAAGGCCTAGTGAAATCCAGTGAATTGAATCTGAAGCTCAGGAAATTCACACTGAAAGTAGTCTGACATTTTTCACAGTGCAGGCAATTACCCA
Organism: Alligator sinensis; assembly: GCF_000455745.1. NCBI lineage: Eukaryota > Metazoa > Chordata > Crocodylia > Alligatoridae > Alligator > Alligator sinensis. The sequence goes on from NW_005841985.1 coordinate 605,144, forward strand.
CTGGAACATGAAGGCCATTATGACTGGAAATGGAGTTTTGCACTTTCAGTATTCTCTTGTCTCTAACAAGGACAAAAACTAATAACCTGACAGCGCCCTTGCAACAAAGTTTAGTGCCCAGGGCAAAGCCCTCAGTGGCAGCCTGCCCTCACCCCGCGCGCAGATCCAGGGGTCACACATCCCCCCATGCTTGCTCGAGAGTGCATGCAGTAGCAGGAACCACCTTTCCTCCATCTCTGTGCCCCCTCAAAATGAGCCACTCACAGCTCTGTCCCACGCCCTGCCCGGGCTGGGCAGTGCCTGTTGGCAACCCTTCGCTCCAGAAGCCAGGGCGGTCGTCCCGCTCGCGCCCTCCCCTTGCTGCGGCGCTGTAACCTGACATTCTTTTCATGGAACTAATGTTTTGAAATCATTAATTTCAGAATTTCAGAAGCCTAGATATTTTCTGTAGTTTATGAAACAAACACACTTCCCAGGATCCTTGACAATTGATTTGGGAAGCCGGTGGAGCCTCAGTTCTGCAGTATCCTGCCTGCAGCTAGGGTTCTTGAATGTCTGAGAGCACACGAAGCAGGGCAGCTGAAGAAAACCAGGAAACTTGCAGAATGTGTTGATTTCAATGAATTAGCATTTCACTAATAAAAAAACCATTCCATTGGAAAATTTCCAGCGAACTCTATGAAGTAGATTCTCCATCCCTTTAATTCAAGACTAGAAGTGTTTCTAAAAGATATTTTCTATCTTGGCCATAAGTAAGTGAGCGGCATGCAGGAATTTCTGGATGGAGTCCTGTATTCTGTACTATCCAGGAGGTCACCCTGGATGATGGTACCCAGTGGCCTTAAAAGTCTGTTAGTCTATGCATTATTGTCATCTGTTTATACTTGTGGCAAGTCTGGCCTATCTCTGAATTCCTCTAGAGAGCTAACAACAACTATAGGCTTTTCAGTGTAAAAATATTTTCATATGTGGGTCAAAGGCAGAGTTATGAAAATCTCAGAATATGTTTCCTCTGAAGATGTGCCTTGATGTGCCCCTTCAGCAATGATATGTTTTAAACAAATGTTTAGCCTACTTTCCATATTTAGGCCTGCATTCTAAACATACATAGATTAACAGGCGTTTTGCCATGGATTTCAATTGGAGGAGAATATTACTAACCCTCTGGACTTTTATAAGATGAGCAAGAAAGACAACAGAAACCAGACACAAATTATCCTTTTTATTTCTTTCCTGCAACTTAAAATCACCTAAATGTGGTAATATTAATTTAGGAAATACACGTTCAGGCTGGCACCTGAACATGTATATATGAGGGAATGGGCATCCAAACAATTTACCAGAGGGAAAGATGGGGCCAGAGTCTTTACTATATGCCACCTGCTCCCCAGTAGCCGCCCATGCGTGCACCCTTATCCTATGGTAAGTGGAAGATAACTTATGGTACCTTAGCTTTCAGTGAAAGAGGGGTAGGTTACTGCAATTTAACTTCCACTTACCATGGAATAAGAGCATGCGCATGCTCAGTTACTGCAGGTTTGCTGTTGTGTGGTTCTTACTCTGTGGTAAATTGTTCCAAATCCCCACCCCTTTTGGCCCACAGTCAGTTGACCGTGTGTCTGTACACTGAGGCAACAAACTTTCAGTGCAAAGTGATTGAAAAACATCAATTTATAACAGAAACTCAAACTCACCTTGAACTATATAGTGCTGCTATCTGTACCACTACTGCATAACACTCATCTGTTTCTATTACTTATTGTACTCTTGGGGGCACTCACAAATTAATGCATTAGTTTATGCTAATGTTATGGCCGCTGATGTCTTTGCTGAGAACTGAACAACATTCATTTTCTTTTCTCTTTAAAAAAATAATTTGCCTGAGGCACTCATTTGTGACGTAAAACACCAGTGCAACAATGGAATTACTTGTGGTTAGATGCAGTCTGCAGTTTATGCCATGAGGTTGAGCAGGTTATTTTTGCAGGACTGTAGCAGCTCAAAAGGAGACTATTTCAAAAGGACGAGGTCAGAGCTTGTTTTTCAGTGACTACAGAACAACAAGTAAATTGTATTCTACATAAGGATTCTGCAAACCATGTAGGGATAAAATTCTTAAGCAACTTCATATTACCCAAGGGTTTGTATCATCTTAGGACTCTCACAATTTTTAGTTGCCTTCTGTGTTTGGTCTGATATCTCCAAAATAAATGTCTCTCTCCCCTAGAAGGGCTCTTGTCAGAGTTAAAATTGTTAGAAGAATACATTTTACTTACAAGCAAAACAGTAGAAGTTCCTAGCCACAGCCCCATGTGTATCCAGTAAAAAGATCTACTGGAAGAATATAAGCCAGAGATTTGTTTGGCCCCTCTGATGGAAATGTCTGTGTGAGAAGGCTTGGAGAAGGCAAAGGGGAAAAAAACTCTATGATGTTTTCCTCCCAGAGTGAAATCCTGGCCCTAAAGAACCTATGGCAAAACCCCCATTGGCTTCAGTTGTACCCCAGAGTTTTCCGACTCGTGCATTTGTAGAAGGCATTCCCTTATCTTGCTCTACATCAACGCTGACTTTTTTATTCCCCGTAGCCGGACAGCCTTGATTCCATTCCACATTTGTTAGGAGGGCTTCCTTAGATTCTCTGTCTTCAATGAAAACTTGTAGTTCTTGAAAATATATAGTAATTTCCACTACCCTTATAGGGCAGGTCAATAGGAGGTTTCAAGGTTTTCAATGACTCTCAGTATTCCCTCATGTCCACACAAGGTGTGTCTACGTAAGATGCTTACTGCACATTAGTCTAATAACACTGTGCAGTAGTGTGGCAGTTAAAAATCATTCAGTGTTATTAGGCTAATGTGCAGTAGCATCACAAAATAACCATGTGCCAATGCTACTGGGCAGTAACTCTAGTTACTGTGCATTTAGTTAGTACTTTATTAAGCAAGTGCTAAACTAAATGCACAGTAATTAGGGCACATTAATGAACGTATAGACACTCCCACATGCTTTGAGAGACAACTCGGTCTGGTATTTTATGCATCAGTCTTCTACTTTATTGCAGACATTGCACTGTGCTAGTTAACCACACTTCTGCATCTTCACCTCCAGGTGATACAGTGGGGCCAGAGTTACATAATAGCATTTTTTTTGTTCATTGGGAGTTTTGTGGGGTGCCTGGTGCAATCTTTGTCTCTGTTACACTTGTCTGTGGCAGTTTACCTAAAGCTTTCCACTAGACATCAGTTAACAGTTTGTAGCACTACCCGTATGTTGTCACACTCAAAATAACAGGTCACAGCCCTTTTTTTTCTTTCCATATCTGCCCTTTTCTCCTCTTTACTCTAGCTAGAACAACCTATAGCTAGGTGTGAATCCTATGTGGATATATTTATGCCTCAGTATCACTTTGTGCCACTGTAAATGACTCTTCCCACAGCTACAAAAGCTTTGAATTTGAAGTGCTGAAGCTAAAAGCATGTTCAGAACCCAAAGAAAAATATCCTTTGATCTATCTCTGTATTAAATAACATTTACAACCATGGTACAAGTTGTACAGAATAATTATAAATATGAAAACAAGGCCTGACTCTGCTCTAACTTAAGAGAGGTGTAAAAGAAATGTTATTTCAGTGAAATTGTTGTAAATCCATGTGTATGGAGATCATTCCCTTTGTTTTTACACTAGTACTGAAGGTGAAGCTATTTCTAGCATGAAACTAATTTGCATGCATCTCTAGCAAACTCCCCTTATTGCAAAACCTCAAAGATTACATTTGGTAGTTATGTTTGGATATGTTCTGTCCTTCAATACGCATGCTGCCTGTTTTTAATAGCAGTCAAGCTGATGTCTTATGGGATCTGGCCTCAAAACATTTCAACTGGAAGTGTTTTTTGTCTGTGTGCTCATTTAGTTTGCAAACAATTGTGAAGTAGTTTGCTCAGACAAAAGAAAACCTACAGATTTTAGATTTATATTTTAAGCTGCTGAGCTGCTGGCAATTTGATAGGGCACATCACTCTGGCTTGGTATCTGCAAATCCATGGGACACCCATTAGGTTAGGCAGAAGACAGGTCAGGCAGGCCAGGGTGGCACCTTAGAGACTAACTGGTTCAGAGAGGCATGAGCTTTTATAGGCAACAACTTACTTCATCAGATGCATTAAGTTGGGGGAATCAAATCTCTTCCAGTGCGGCTCCACATACGTATGTCATTATCGTGATGATCTCTGTTGGTTCCTCTTTGAACAGGTGATCTGTAGGACCCTGACAGACATTAAACTTAAGTCGTGATTAAATGGTTATCATATCTTAAGTAGTGACCTGGATGCACTTTCAATTAATTAATGGCATGATGCAATGAGGAATGAGCCACAAAGTTATTACACAAAATATGTGTAATAACCTTATGGCTGGTTCCTATCACACCATTAATAGAACATGTGGCCTTTCAAGATGCCCAGGTGCTCCAGAGGCTGGGAGCGTCGCTCTGCTGATAGGGACTCCCACCTACTGGAGTGCATGGAGTGAAATTTGCTACTTGCCAGTACAGTGTGAACGATCTGCTGAAGGATCCCACTATCGTGCCTCTTGTGGAAGCACTGTTGTTGGAATCCTGCACCAGATCCCATCATGCTTTTACTTGAATTTCTGTTGGAGCCTAATATTTACATTTGTTATTCTCATCAGTCTGCCTAAAAACAATATGGAAAGTTCAAACATGACTGCATTTGCATGAATGGTGCATGACAAAAGTTACATTTAGCTTGCTCTGCAAGGCAAGATGTAGCCTGATGTCCTGCTTAACTGCTAAACTTCAGTCATATATACAGCTAAGAGCAAACCCTCATGTCATGCTTTTGTGCACCAACATCTCATATTGCCTCTTGTAACAACAGCCACATTATGCTTCCTTGCACAAAACTGGCTGTCAGTTTAGATTTCCTTAATCCTGTCAGATTCCAGCTCAACCAACTAACAACCATTATCTATGGGAAAACCTTTTGTGCAATAAAGCAATGTCCTTACTGAAATGACATGTCATAAAAATTAGTTTGGGCTCTGATCTAAGGAAATAATTTCATTTAAGTCTGTAAGTTACAAACTGCTGGTATCATACATTTTTGTGCTACACATCTCAGAAGCAATGAACAAAACAATATACAAGTGGCGCACAGAATCTGAATCCTGCTTGCCTTACTCATATCATACTTTTAAACAATGCTTAAAACTTCTATATACATATATGCATGTGTATGTTGGAGTGTGTTTAGTAGGATGTGCACGTACGTGTATAATCATGGGGAAGAACTTTAGTAGGTGTAAATTGTCTTATCTCCATTAAAGGCAACAAAATTATAACAGTTTACACCAGCTGAGAACATGGCCCTTACAGAACAATGAAGGAACATCGAAATGTGGTGATAGACATAATTTGCAGGTCCCACCGAAAAACCTATAGGTGAGAATTACTACAGGGTCACATATCCCAATCATTTCCTGAGGACTGTACTCATGGGAAAGACTGAAGAGAAACCAGCTACAAGTTACAAATGACAGAAAAGGTTTTTTCAAGTATTGTATTTTCTTGCATAAAACATGCACCTCTTTCCCCAAAACCAACTGCGGGAAGTTGGGGTATGCATGATCTGCAAGAAATATGGATCCCCATGGATTTGGAAATTCAGTGGCACAGAAATGGTGGCTCTAGGAGCCACAGCAACTAATACTGCCACTGTCCCCCTGCTGCCAAACTTCCCTGTCTGTGTGGAGTGCCCCAGCTGAATGACATGGCTCTGCATGCTGGATCAGGCCAGCACACAGGGTCAGTTCAGAGTCAGACATAGTGCATGGCTCTGGAATCAGCATATGGCCACAGACCTAGCACACAGGGTTGGACCCACAGTGTGGGGTTGGACTGGGTATGTAGCCTCAGACCTGGCATGTGGTCACCATGCAGCTCCAGATCTGGCTCACCATATAGGGCCAGTACACGGTGTCAGTTTGCAGCTGAACCTAGTATGTGACCCCAGATCTAGCATGCAGGGTTAGACTCTGTGCATAACCCCAGCCCTGGTATGTCAGATTGGGCTGGTGCATGGGGTCAGTCTGCAGGCCCCAGCCAGCGTGCAGGGCTGGCAGAAGCTCAGGAGCAGTCTTGGCTCCATAGCTGCTGCTACTGCTTTTTACCCATCCTGTACTAAAAAGTATGATTTCTTTTCTTTAAGCTGTCTTTCAAAAGCAGGGTGCGCAATGTACTTGGGTACATGCTATATGTGAGAAAATATAGTAACAAGTATCTTCTAAGAGCTTAATGTGTATTTCCTGGAGCCAGCCACAGTACATGGGTCAGAATTACCTGTATGAAAGTTACAAATCATGGCAACAGTGACTTCAAATGGATGCCATTTTGGAGTCAAGTGCATGAGCTCAACTATGTGTTGAATCATAGCTTCTAAAAGCATGGTATGGTGGAAAGAATCCAGTAATGTAGTTCCTCAAGGTGCTGAATGGAGGAAGCTGCAAAACTCTTTTTTGTTTGCTGTGTTTCTTTTTTGTTTCCCACTTAACAGGCAGTAATGCAGGGGTGGGCACTTATTTGGGCTGGAGGGCCACTTAAGGAGTTTCAGTCAGCTGTTGCATGCTGGGAAGAGGAGGGGTGCTGACCCATCCCAGTGTGGTGTGTGTATGGGGGGGAGCGGGGGTAGTGACCTGCCCCAGCATAGCAGGAAGGAAGGGGGAGGGAGGAAATTTATCCTATCTGGTGCAGGGCACATCTGCCCTGCACCCTCTGCCAGGGATGCTGGACAGAGTAGGAGGTGGAGTCTCTATGGAGACTGATTGGGATCCCTGTGGGAAGGACATACTTGGCCAGGCAGATGAGATGGGGCTGTGGGTGGGTGGGGAGTGGCATCCAAGAGCAGGGTGGTTGGGTCTCGGAGCCACTCTAATTAAATTTCCAGAGGGAATGTTCTCAGAGGGACAGATAGCATGACAATCACCTGGTCATCCAAGGTGTTTATATACTAATGCAAGAAGCATGAGGAATAAGGAGGAAGAATTGAACATCTTAGTACAATCACAGAATTGTCATCTAGGTGGGATGAATTAGACTTGGTGAGACAGTTTGCATGACTGGAATATTGTCATGGATGAGTACAACTTGTTCAGCAAGGACTACCAGGAGAGAAGGACATAACACTAGTTCTGAAGTATAGTACAAAGTAGGAGTTAGGCCTGTTGAAAATATCTGGTTCATGGTAAAAAAGGAGAGAACAGTGAGAGTGAAGTCAGAGTAGGAGTCAGCTGTAGATCACTAAACCAAGAGGAAGAGGTGAATGCTGCTTTCTTTAAACAACTAACCAAAACATCCAATTCACAGGACCTGCTGCTGATGGAGCATTTTAATTAGCATGACATCTGTAGGGAGGAAAATGCAGCAGTTCACAGGCAGTCCTCATAGTTCTTGGACTGTCAGAGCTAAATGTTTGCTGCACCTGGGAGGGATCCTGTTTTCTGCATGCTGCTCACAAGCAAGAAAGAATCAGCTGAGACTATGAAGGCACAAGGTAATTTGGATGGCAGTGAGCGCATCTATATGTGCACTATATGTGCATTAACACAACTTTTCTAATGCGCGTTAAATTTAGTACCTTCCATGTGAAGTAACTTAATGCATATTAGGCTGCACAAATGAACAATACCACATTTGCATGATTTTTTAGTGACACTTAATGCCCAGTAGACTATTTTACTGTGCATTAGTGTAATGTCACATTTTTTTAACATGACTCTTTAATGATCAATAAAATAGTCTACTGCACATTAAAGCATACATGTAGACATTCCCAGTGGCTACAAAATGGTCCTAAGGAAAGACAGGAAGGAGAACAGCAGAATACGACAGTGGTCTCTATATAAGCAGACTTTAATACAAGGAACTGGTAAGCAGGAGCCCATGGAAAGCAAGTTTCAGGAAAAGGAGAGCTAGTTGTACCTCAAAAAGACCATATTAAGGGCACAAGAGCAAGCTATTCCAATGGGGAAAAAACCCAGGGGAAGGGCAGCAAGATACTATCCTGGCTAAGCAATGCACTTTTTAATGAGGTGAAACTCTAAAAATAATCTTACACAAATTGGAAACTTGGGCTATGGACAGATGTACCATCTGTGCCATGGGGAAAGGCTGTTCTTCTGGTACAAAATGAGAGTATACAGCCAAGGGCACAACTGACTATTCTCATGGGGGCTGAGTGAGGTCCCAGGTGACTGGAAAGGGACAAATATAGGGTGCTGACAGACACTGGGTGGGGGGGAGGGCGGGAACAACCGCACTTTCCTTGAAGAGGAAACGTTAGTTCAACCCAGCTCTGCAGCATCTGTATAGATTGGGGTCTTCAGTGGGGCTTTTTGGTGTTTTTATCTAAAGGTGATTCAATTAGCTATTAGATAAAAGTGCCAAAAAGCCCTGATGAAGCACACAATCTACAGAGACACTGGGTCCAACTACTGTGATACCTCTTTTGGGCATGTTCTGTGCTTGGTACTGAAAGTAAAGTGAGTTTTTTTTCATGTCTATAAGCAGCCATAGTGTCCATCTTTAAGAAAAGGAAGGAGGAGGATCCAGGGAATCTCAGGCTGGATATCTGGGAAAATCATGGAGATGGTCATCGAAGAATCTATTTCTAAGATCAAGAACAGCCAACATGGGTTAATCAAAAGTAAGGCATGATTTACCAACCTAATTTCCTTTTATGATACAGTGATAGACTTTGTGGATAGGGAAGGCCAGTGAACGTGATGTGCCTTTACTTTAACTAGACACTTGACATTGTCTCCCATGACATTCTTGTTAGTCATCTAAAGAGATCCAGTCTAGATAAACAGACTTGAAAGTGAAATCATAACTGGCTGGATCATCATGCTTAGTAAACAATCATCAATGGCTCAATGTCTATTGGGAGAAAATATTGAGTGGTTGGTCTGATGTCCGGCACTATTTAATATCTTAATTAATTATTTGGAAGATGAAACTGAGTGCATAGGTAGTGCATTTTGTAAAGGACATGGAGAAGTTAGAGAGGTTCTAGAAGCTAGTGACAAAAATGATAACTGGGTTAAAAGTAGGGTGACCATACGTCCTGGATTGGCTGGAACAGTCCCAGATTTTTGAGGCTGACTCAGTGTCCCAGCCATTCAAGAAAATTGAAGCAAAAATCCAGGATTGGTGGGAACCCACCTTCAAGTGCTTGGCTCCTGAATCAGGATCTGGGCACATGCAGGTGGGTTCAGGCTAACACAGGGCTTTTTTTACAGATTGCGGGGCTGGCGGGGCAGGAGGAGGAGGAGCTGCAGAGTTGTTGCTCGGCCCCACTCCTGGGAGCTGCGGGGTTGGGGCTGTGTGTCTTTGTGTGTGTGTCCTGCCTAGCCTCACTCCTGGGAGTTGGAGGGTTGGGGCTGTGTTTTTGTGTGCATGTGTCCTGCCCAGCAACACTCCTGGGAGTGGTGGGGTCGAGGTTGTGTGTATGTGTCCTGCCTGGCTCCACTCCTGGGAGCTGTAGGATCGGAGGAGGGGGGGGTGCATGCATACCATTCTGTCCTGCTAGGCCCCAACCCCTGGTGCCCCACCCCCATACTGGATTTCTCTTTAATTATTATGGTTACCCTATCTAGAAGTCAAGCCAAATGAGAAGTTCAAGGAAATAGGCATGTTCAGCTTGTTGAAAAGGCACTTAAGGGGCACATGACAGCAGCCTTCAAATATCTGACGGGCTGACTTTAAAAAGTGTGGAAACTCCTTTTCTCTCTTGCTGCAGAGAAGAGGACATGGACCAGTGGCTTGAAGTTGTAGCCAGGTAGGTTTAGATTGAAATCAGGAAAAACTTCTTCACAGATTGAACAGTGAGGCAATGGAATAGACTGCTTAGGGCAGTTGTGGAATTTCCATCCCTGGAGGTGTTCAAAAAGAGGATGGATAAGCACTGGTCAGGTATGATCTAGGAATAGCCATGCCTTTGGTACACTATGGATTTTTCCCATGCTTCTGAGCTTTGGGGCTAGAAAGGAATTCCTCAAAAGCATTGGTTGTTGGCTGCAGCCAAGGGGGGGGTTTTGGCCCAGTGCTTCAGCTAGGACTAAAACCTGGGGGTTCCAGGCTAGAGGATCTTGCCCCTCCACTCAGGATCAGACTGAATGCGATACTTGGGGCCAGGAAGGAATTTTACCCCATGATCAGGCTGGTACAGACTGCGGGGGGTTTTGCCTTCCTCTGTACCTGAGGGCATGACCCCTGCTCCTTGGATAACTTGAATGTATTTTAACAATCCTCACAGCAGCAAAACACTGGATGCTGTTGTCCTGAAGCTTTACCTATGGCATGTTATTTTCTTGTGGATTTGTGTCAGGGTTGACTGTTAGTTTTACTAATAGGTTAGACAAGAATTTGTATAGGATGGTTTGGATAGGGATGATCCCACTTCAGGCTAGATGTTTGCTTAGATTATCTCTAGAGGTCACTTCCAGCCCTACTTTTCTATGATTCTATGATAATATTCTTCAAATGCCGGAAGGGTGGTTATAAAGAGGATGGATGATGACAGATGCAGGGGACAGGACAAAAAATAGTGCTTTTCAATTGCAAGAATGGAAATTTAGGTTGAATAATAGGAAGAAGTCTTTCCCAGTGAGGGTGGTTAAGTATTGGAATGGATTACTTGGAGAGGTTGTGTAATTCCCATCTGTGGAAGTTTCTAAGGGAAGATTAGACAAACACTTGTCTAGGATGGTTTAGTCAGAGCTGATCCTGCCCTGTGCAGGTACTTGGACTAGATGACTTCTTGGACTAAGTAGAGTTGTTTGGGGTGGCTAGGGGGCAGTTAGATTGCACTAAAAACGGCCACCTAATCTAAGGTAAATCAGGATGGGGGGTTAACAGTGGGGGGATGGAGGGATTGAGTGGCAAGCAGGCTTGGAGGGGGAGTTGGGGGCCCAGGGAGGATTGGGGGTGCAGGGGATGTCTGCAGGGGGATTAGGAGGATGGGGGTCAGGCAGGATCCAAAGGAGCAATTGGGAGGATCAGGGGTGCAGGGAGGTCCACAGAAGCGATCAGGAGGCAGGTGAGGTCTGCAGGCAGTTGCTGGGGTCTGGGACGCTTTGGCAGAATCAGAGGAGCTCATGGGGCCTGTGGGGATGGAGATTGGGGGGAACCAGGGGCTACTTCAGCCCCCTGACCCTCCCTGGTGAAGCACTCCTTCTGCATCCCTGCACCACCCCCACTGATGCTTAGTTCCTCAGCTCCTGGTATCAATAAATGTTAATAAAACTAGCACCAGGAGTGGCTTGCAGGATGTGGTGTTGGGTGAAGGGCAGGACTGGCTGAACTGTGGGGTGGGGGGTGAGGGGCTGAGGGGCTAAAAATAGGCTGGTGCCAGGGAAGTGGGTAGGAAAAATGCAGCCCCAGGGCTGGGGCCAGCAGCTGGGCTTTCACAGCCCTGGGGCTGCACAGGTAACTTACTGAAGTTGAATGCACTCGTCTAACCTAGTTTGATTAAGTTTGAGTGTACTTTGATCCAGGTGTAGCCTAGACTGGGTTCCACCATTTTAGACCACTCTATGGGCACAGAACTTCTGTACTGGTAGGGGTTTAGATTGATTTCCCATTACTGAGACTAGGTCTTAGTATAAGGTCCACACCTGGGCAAACTAAGTTAAAACAGGTGGCCATTTTTAACCTGATCTGACCTTCCCCAGCCACCCCAAACATCTGCACTTAGCCTTTAGGTGTTTTCCAGATCTATTTTCTGTGATCCCCTTCCAGCAGCCCCCTGCCACATTCACAACAAATCTTCCAAAGTCTGCACCAAGTGCTAATAGTCTCATTTACTGCATACCCTATTCTTTCCCTGAATATCGTTCATTCTGGCACAGGCAGGCTAACATCACCCTCTACTTCCACTGGAGGGACTGAACCCTCCATGGGTGTTCAGTATTCGAATGACTGATCATCATGGCATACAGAACTCCACACGTTTTGCAAGCAAAGAAGAAGTGGAATAATATTTCAAGTAAACATTTCCTGTTCAGGCTTCCGATAGTCCTTCCCCTCGTGTACACATTTCTCTGAAAATATTGCACAGAGATAAAACTATAATTTTCCTAGGCTCACTTACGGTACATAGCTGCTATTTTGAAACCCCAAACATCTGGAAAATGGATGAGTTAATCAACAAGCAAGAAGCCACTGGGGTTGTGCTGCTTTATGAATATCAGATTTAGCAGCTTTTTTTTGTGAATTTTTTAAGTCCAAACAAGAAACTTCAGGTAATAGAATTCACTTAATAAAAGTTTCATTTTAATTAGTCAAGTTTCACTTGGATTTTGTGAACTTTGGAGCATCAGCATGTGAAGAAGCATTAAGATTTTTTTTTGCTGTTGATTAGGAACAGCTGGTGCACAAACAGGGACCTTTTTCTTCATTTACAATACTAGAGCAAGAAAAACAAGCAGCAGTGTTCTTTACAAGGGAAAGTCTACTATTAAATGAAGGCAGATAGCACCTGGAAGGAGATGTCCTCCCTCTTTGATCCTATTTATACGAAGTCCCAAGCTGTGTGTGGATTCAAATTTACCTCATTTCAAAGACAGATCATAGGTTTAGATTGGCCCCATCTTTACTTTTGGCCTAATTACACCCAAGCTGTAGATCTTCAGCTTACTTTGCAAAATTTCACATAATTAAACTTTGTAAAATGCTGTCAATGGTCATATTTTATACCCTGACTTTCTCACATAGCTCCAGAAGACTATGAGCCCTTTGGGCATTCTTAACACATGAACAATTTCCTGTTGATTCCCATTTGGGGATCTCACTCAAGAACTGATGGCAGGTTGTGTCTTTAGGGGAATACCTCACCTAAATAAAACTTTTAAAAATATATATTTAAGGTACCTTTTCTAAACTGTCCTGCTCACTCTCTGAAGCTTAATGGCAGAGTTATAGTGCAAAACTACTAAGATTTCCATGGTAACCGGGGAGACAATGTGATCTAGCAGGGAGGAGTAGTGGCCTTGTGGACAAGACTCAGCTGATCTCACGCTCTGTAATCTTGGACAAATCACTTAATCTCTCTATGCCTCTGTTCCCCATCCTGTTTGTCTAAATTATTTAGACTGTAAGCTACTTAGGGTAATAGCTGTCTCTCATCATAGACTTATAAAAAAGTAGGACTAGAAGGGACCTCTAGAGATCACCTAGTCTAACCCCCTGCCTCAGGCAGGATCAGATCCTTGTCTAACCTATTACTAAAACTACAGAATCAAACCTAACACAAAGCCACAAGGCATAGCACCCTGATCTGCCACAGGTTAAACATGCGGATAAGGGCAGGCCGTGTGTTGCTGTTGCAAGGATTGTTAAAATACATTGTTAAAGCCTGGCGTATACATGGCACCTAATACACTGGATATCCAATAATGGTTGGGGCTTTTAGGTGCTAAGATAGCGAAAATAGTATTTTTTTTGCTGAAGGCAGCAACATTTGCTTAAACAGGAACAAATCCTTTCCTAAAGAGGGTATGAATGTAGCACTTCAGGCTGCTTTGTATTATTTTACCACAACATTAAAGGCTCCCCCACATAAGGCTTTTCCCTTCTCCATCCATTTGTTAGCAACTACAAACATTGTGTGTGGAAATGTCCAGGATTTCAACATAGATTCATTTTCACTGTTATTCTGATCGCTGTCATATTTCCAGCTCTTGTCTTGTGGTGGGAGGGTTTGCAATGACTCACTGGGGAACAGCCAGAGTAGGAGGGGTCTGGAGAGAAACCAGCTGAGACATGATCCCAGCTACAGAACCCTGCTGCTGTCCACTGCTGTGCTGCAGTCACCACTGCTGCTGCTGTTGGCTTGGGAGGGAAGCAGGCTTTCCATTTGCTTAAAGCTTCCTATGTATTCCGCATTTCACATTCTTCATAATTAATAGAATGAAATGACACTGGAATTCTGGGACTAGCCCCATGCACAGTTCTTGCTTCAAATGTAGGGGGAAGAAATGATCTTCTTGTCCAGTAAATTAAATGTGGTCCTGGTTATTAGCAGCTAGCAACTGTGCATCAATTGAGATTGTAAACCAATTCATGCACTAAATCAGATCTTAATGGTGTCCCTGTTCAAAGACTTCTGAGGGCCTCTTCAGCCTACAGTACCTGCTAGGGTAGCTTTGAGGGCTTCTTTAACATTCTGGCAAAGGGGCCAGAATTGCCTGTGTGAAGGAGTATGTGGCCACTTCTTCCATTGCCTCACAGCATCAACAGCCCCAAAGGACTAGGCAGGATAGGTTTGCCACCTTAGAGACTAACTGGTTCAAAGAGGCATGAACTGCCTATGAAAGCTAATGCCTCTCTCAACCTGTTAGTTTCCAAGGTGCCATCCTGAGGTGTCTTCTGCTTGACTTCAGACTAACAGGTCTCTCTCTATCAAAAGACTAAGGGATTATGAGTAAGGATATGGACAAATGCATAAATTAGTGACTTAAAAGGGGTTGGAGACTCACTGGGCATGTCTACATGTACACATTTACTGCACAGTAACCAAAATGACTGCACAGGACAGGCGCGCATCTACACATGAATGCTTATACCGTGCAGTAAATATAATGACATATGCTGATGCGAGTGGTATCACATCATGATCAGGTATCAAATTTATGCCCAATTAATTACTGTGCAGCAATGCACGTGTGGATGTGTTATGGTGCAGTAACCCAGGGGGCCTCCCTGCTGGGTATGCCAACCACTAGGGGGCCAGCCTGAGCCCAGCCCCAGGGCTCCTGGCTGGCCACCTCTCCTGGCTTCAATTTGGGACTAAAGTTAGTCCCAAGTGCTGGCAGCCATGTGGCTGGAGGCTGGAGCTCCCCCCTGGTGGCCACAGGGGCACATGGCAGGCTGCTCTGACCTGGGCTAAATTTAGTCCCAGGTTATCTGCACGTGTAGACATAGGCTTATTCCTGTTTACTGTGCAGTAATTTACTGCTCAGTAAATTTAAGCTGGTGTAAATGCACAATTGTGCCTAGTAATTGTCCATCTGCCTGCTCTTAACACATGGTAGGTGAAACCTAAAGTGAGACAACTATCAGTGACAGAGGAGTCAGTCACCATAGTTTAGCTTCCACTTACCATAGGGTAAAACAGACAGCACAGAGCACTGCAGCTCAGGCCCCTTTTAGCTCACTCTGATGCTTCCTTGTTCATATGCTAAAGCTCCAAAAACTCCTCAGAGGGTGTGTCTACACGTGCACCGTTACTGTGCACTAACTTAGGTTACTGCACAGTAACCAAAAATTACTGTGCAGTACAGGTGCATGTTTACATGTGTGTGCCCATACAGTGCACTAACTATTGCAACTTATGCTGACTTGGGTGTAAATTTGCTACCTGCACAATGCAGGTAGCAAATTTATGCCCGAGTAGTCCTTATGCAGTAAGGCACATGTAGACACTGTACTGCACAATAAGCCTGTTTGTATGGACTGAGCTGGGACTAACTTTAGTCCCAGGTCAGTCCACACACAGTGTTACTGTGCTGTAATGCTTGTACATGTAGATGCTGGTGTAAAAGCTGCTTACTGCTCAGTAATTTAAGTTACTGTGCAGTAAATGCATGTGTAGACACACCCAGATTGTCTCTAAATAAGTAAATAAATAAAAGCCCAGAAGATTCTGCAGATGGATAAACTATGGTTTCTTTTGATTTATCTTGTGCATTCTGAGGTAGTAAAGGTCCTGTTTCAACCTTTTCTCTGCAACCTTGTTTATTTTTAATTTAAATTAAAACTACAATTCTCAGGAAGCCATATGCCATTGAGCCTGCATCTGCCCAAAACAAAATCACGCCAAGGCTGGTATAGGATAGTAGTAAAAAAAAAAATTGAAAAATGAAAGCATGGTGACATAATTCATGCTAGTCAAGAGGTAGAAAACCAGTCTTGTCAAAAACTGTATACCTTTTGAAATCATAAGTTTATTTGATTCTGGTATTCATGTTGGCATAATAGACTTCTCTGAAGTCCTGCATGACATTCTGGTAAAAAATAAATAGTGCAAAATCAATGCTGCCTATTTTAGGTAGATGAAAAATGGGGTTTTTCTAGTGGAGTTCTTCAGAAATTGTTTTTGGTTCAATGTTATTCATTAATTATTACTATTATTATTATTATTATTATTGTTGTTGTTTGTTATTCATTATTATATGTCACATTTAGTATTCTGCAACAAAGAAGTATTGAACAGAGCTCAGGAGCAGTGGGAGATCATAGAAATCATAGAGAAGTAGGGCTGGAAAGGACCGCCAGAGGTTATCTGGTCCACCCCAGTGCCTGAGGCAGGATCATACCTATCCAAATTCTCCTATACAATACATAAACTAAACTCTCTGTAAAATGGCTGTCAGCTCAGACACAACACAAAACATAATGCCCTAAGCTGACACAGGTAAACCAGGGGAACCATGGCAGCCCACATCCTGCTTCTATTAAACGTTGTTAATATATGCTAAAGAAATCAGAGGGCTGTGCTCCTCACTACAGAGGAAGATAAAAAACCCCACAGTCCATATCAAGCTGACCACGTGGTAAAATTCATTCCTGATGCCAAATATGGAGATCAGTCTGATCCTGAGGTGAGGGACAAGACCCTCTAGCCAAGAAACTCCAGTTTTGGTCCCAGCAGGGGCATTGGCACACCCTAGTCAAAATTCCCAGTCTTGGCTGCAGCTAACACCCAATGCCTCTGTGGAAGGTTTAAAAACACCCTGACACATGAAGCAGTAATCAGTTGGATACAAACTCGAACTGTGATGTTGTAGCTAAGTCTATGAATCTATTACTCCAGGAACTTTAAAATGATCATGGAAATTCATAATTTGCTCATGACAGTTAGCAACACTGTATGCCCCCACCTAGTCTGGAAGACCTCATGTGTGCATGGGGGAATTGGGCTGGTCCTGTTGAGGGCTTTGTATGTTAGAAAAAAATTCCCAGGGCCCATTGCACAGGGTCGAATTGTTGTGGAACTCTGCAAACAATTCAGTTGTTTAGTTTGCTTGTTAGTGTTATTGCATTAAAATGTAACAGTGACATTAATTTACACACCCTTAGCAACTGAAAAAAACAGTGATACACATATGATGGCTGTAAACCCTGCCTAATACGCCCACTGGCTTCAGCCCAATGCAAGCATAATACTGCAATGGTGAAGAGCTAGTGTCCATACTTATACCCCACTGCAAAAGAGTGGGGAAAATGGATGTGGCTGATCTTAAAAACATAGGTTTCCTAATCTAGCCTATGTTTTTGCCTTTCTGCATCTGTTTCAGAATGATGTAAATTGAAGTATCTTTTTGGTTACTGTAGCAGTTTAGGGAAACAATATGCATAAGCCATCATCGCACACTGACTAACCTTGTACTTTTATTCTACCTCAGATTCTGGCACCATCTGTAGTGTGAAAACATCCATAACTTGTGTAACACTGATATCGTTAATCAAAATCTGTTCAGCTCTCCTGGAATTCCTCATCAGCTCCACTCCAAATGCAATGAGGAGATCAGACACCCTCAACTGTTATGTCCACGCTGTCCCTCTGAATGTGGCTGCAGGTTTAATGTAATTTCATTTCCATTTATCTCAACTAAGCTTATATTATTAGACCTGGATTTCCCGTGATTTCTGGGTGGAATTAGTCTCTACTTAGCTGCCATAGGGGAATCCAGCAATTGGGATTTGACTTCCTGTAAGAGGCTTACAAAGCCTTATTCCAGCTGTATCATTTGAGTTCTCCTCTTTCCTGGTTTGTTTTGCACAGGATCTCTCCCTGGAGAACTGACGGTTATCATAGCAAAAGCACTGCATAACCACCTAAGAAGGAGGTCGGTGGAGAGAACAAAATGATAATTCTGCTATGTCAGAAAAATATGGCATCTATCTGGGAAGGATGAAGTTGAGGGAAGTAAGGGTCCATGTAATGAAAAGAGATATGAGAAAACTGTGTGGAGAAAGAGGAACAGAAAGTGCTACGAGGAACACAAAGCAGAATGAAAGAGCAAGCAAAGAGGATAAAAAATAAGAAACTCAAAAGAAAACAGAAACAAATCTAACAGGAGAGAAATGAGAAAAATGGTATTAGAGAGAAACAGCACAAAGCGAGTCAAATGATCTTTAAAACTATATCGAAGAAAAATACCGAGGGTAAAAAAAAAAAGGACTGAGGGACAAAATTAGTTGTTTTTCAAAGTTATTCAGCCAATTACATCATTCCCTTTAGTCCATTTCTTGTGAAACACCCTTGCTTATTTTGCTTAAAAAACCTAGAGTCTCTCCCTGCCTGGTTAATATGTTCCAAGGTATGATTGCAACCAGCCTACAGACAGGTTTCCCTTTCAGCTAGAGTAGTGAAGCTCCATGGAAACCTATTTGCATGTGGAAGAGCTCAGCCCCTATAAGGTCAAAAAGGACATAACCATACTGTTAGATAGACCAGCTACTTCAACCTGTACCTCAGTTGAATCTTGACTCACTTTGATTAGATTAGATTAAAAAAGAACCCCTTTTCCTTAAAGGGGTTTGGTTGCTCTATGCTATTTATTTCTTCTTCCTCCTTTTCTTTAAGTGAATTATGAAGATTATTCTCTTCCTCATCAGTTCTTACTGATTCTCTTATTCTTTCTTCCAATTTCTGTTTTATTGATAATATCCTGGAAAGAATGTGTCAGGGTAAATTAAAACCTGCATTCACACAGCATAGTGTAAAACTACCTTAGCATCTCACCTGATAGTGGTAACTTTGACATATGCATATCATTCAATGGTGAGTGAGCATGTAATATTACAACACAAGGAAGGCAGCATTTGCCTAAATTCAGGTAAATCATCTGCCTTTACAGCCCCTCCAGAGCTAACAGACAGCGGGTTATAGTTTATCATAGCAATAAGCTCTGGTATGAGAGATCACTTTTCTGTTACTTATGGAGCAATAACACAAGGGAACACATAACATCATCATAGCCATGTATAAAGTGGGGAGGCAAAATTTTGTCATAAAAAATTATATCGGTAACAAAGACAGAACATGGCAATACCAAACATGTAGAAAGGACCTGTCAATACAAATCAGTTGCTACCACCACTCAGTGATCTTATGTCGCTTCTAGGTTTCATCTGAGTCCTTCATGTTACTCTGCTGTCTCCTGTAGTATATTGCAGTGTCTCAAGGGCAGAACAAGACAAGAAATGGGAACATTTTGACTTGAGACTGAAATGCAACTGACTGACTTGCACTCAGTACTATGCAACAAAGAAGAGATTGTTTAATATCACTTGTCACAAGCTATACTTAAGGAATAGAAACCATATATGCAATAGGGGTGTGCAAAATGGGCCCTATTCAATTCAGATTGGGCCCAAATCGGGGACAGTGATTTGATTAGTTGAATCAGATCACTGTTCCTGATTGAATTTGGCTGAATCCAAATCTTAAGATTCGATGCTGATTCAGAGAATCAGCAATTCGGCCATAGACACAGCTTTAAATGTTTTTTCTACATACCTCAACGTACCAGTGTACTTGTGAATGCTGAGATGCTGGGGCCATGGTTTTTCTTCCCTATGAGAACAGTTAATCAGAGGATGCCACTACTTGCTCAACCAAAGGTAAGAGCATATGTAAAAGCAAGCAAGTTCAAAGAAAAGCAATTGTCACAACGAGGCTGGCCAATTCTTTGAGCATAAAATGATCCCGAAAGGAAAATGACCATATAACAATAACACTAATGGCAGAGTGGTGCTTTGTAGAAAGGAACATCAGCATGTTCTTGGCTCTTTGGCTAGCTGCACACTGAACACTCCTTACTCAAGTGCTTAGCCTTTGCTTCAAGGGGCAGCAGAGAACACAAACGTTTGTAGGCTGCTTGTACCCCTTTTTGGAAGGCCACACCCATTTTCTTCTCTAAAGTGCAGACTCAGAAAAAGGGGATTTGAGGTGTTTCTAAGCTTTAGCAGTCTATCACAAAAGCCATCAGATTCCATGGTGGTGAGGGCAGAATAAATACCTAGGGGGATTTGATCTAAACTGTATGTTGGAGATCTACCAAACCATTACAAAATCTTTAAGCCATTAAAAGAATGGTTCACTGCTTGGTGACTTGTTATTGTTCATAATATAAACCCCAGAGGAAAGAGTCAAATTATTGCAAACATTAACATGATTTCCTCATACAACTAGCATAGATGCTCTGAATGCTAGTAAGTCTGCATATATTTCCAAAGAACACTCCATTATACTCATGACAGTAGACACTGAGAAGTGAATTACTGTGCTCTTAAGTCATAGCAAATCCAGGACTGTGAACAATCAAAATCATTCAAATAAAATTTGTTTTGTTTTGAAAAATGAGTAATCAGAAGAAAGAATAATGGTAATTGCCACCAACCATATGGTTATATATTTGGTTACAAGCTCATGCTATCCACCTTTTAGCACCACTGTATAAGATCCCTTTCTTTCAAGGAAATACATAATATGAATTAAAGTCTGATTATGTTACACAGTTCCTTAGTGTATATTTAGGTTGTGAAGTTTTATAATAGAACGTTTTTTATAGTTTCATAGTAAGAAAGGGATCTTATACAGTGGTACTAAAAGGTGGATAGCACGAGCTTGTAGCCAAATATATACCCATATGGTTGGTGGCAATTACCGTTATTCTTTCTTCTGATTACTCATTTTTCAAAACAAAACAAAACAAAACAAAACAAAACAAAACAAAAAAGCACAATGCAGGTTGTCCAACATCATCAGCTGCATTTAATCTTAGGCAAACATCCAAGTGCTCATTTAGGGAAGGACATTTGGCTTAGTTCACATGACAGATTTTTGATGCTGTACAAATATATAAATGAGTGATATATTTTCATTTCTTTGACAATAGAGTGATGGATTTTTTTTTAAAGAAGAAAATCCTGAGAATCTGGAGGATATTCATTATTAGAGTTGATCCAATATTAAGATACCAGATGTCAGCTTTGGGGCACAAACAGCCTATCTATTAAACAATCTCTGTACAACAAATATTAAAATAATATTTGTTTCCAACATATAGGATACAATCTACTCTGATATATGTATGAAATGTTTATTGCCCTTGCTACTTATTCTAACGTGTATTTTTATTTAGCATCTGAGTTCAACTATATAAAGAAATATTCTAGAAAAGGACAAAACATTTATCTCAGATTAAATGTTATGCTTCTTTTGCTTGTGCTAAAAAAAGAATAAACGTTACTACTGTTGTGTAACAAAAAATGTTTACAAGGAAAGTCTTTGAGCAAAACAAGTATAAAAGCTTTTTCTAAGGAGCCGCAAAGCTGACTAATCTGCAGTTGTCTAAAGATGCTATGTATAAGATGCACATGTAATTGCTACTTGCTTTTAAATCTCATATGGATTAATGCATTGACTCTGTTTTAGCATGACAAGAAAGCATTAAAAAAGGGAGCCAAATTCTGCTCTGACTGACCTAATGACAGGTGCATTTCACAGGGTGGAAAACAAGGCTTGCAATGACCCAGATATTTTGTCCATATTTGTCTCTAGCAGGCCTACATTCATACAGAACATGTTTCCATTCATTACTAGGTAAATAGGTAGCATGTGGGAGAAAGCTGGAGGAAGGGTAACCTCTAGGAGGTCAGGTTGGAGTGAGCTTAGGACAGACTTTCTAACAACTGAACTGTAATACTGAAGAAATCAGCTTTATTTGACTGCAAATAACACCATATAGGAGGATTTTGAAATGATATTTATATAGTTTAGTCAAAATCTAGCTGCACCAAGAAATATCTTTATGGTTCCTAATATAAGATAGTTTACCAAAGATTTATACAGTATGGGAGTGTGTGCGTGCATGTGGGGTGGGGGGTGAGGGGCGGTTAATGGACAAAATATGCAAATCACTCTACTACCCCTGTTAATCACATTAGCAGGGCAACAGTAGAGCACTAAAAAAATCAGATCCCTAAAATGCAAAAGGAAGAATCTCCTTTAAAGATTCAGCCCCTAAATAATCTCCTAAAAGTGCCTTTCTGGATCTGAACCAACGGCAATTAAAAATAGCCAGTACTTCGGGACCGAGTGTGATGTAGTAAAAAGGTGACCAGGAATGATTCACCTAACAAAGCATTCAGGCCACAACCTAGGATTCTGTGGCACTGAGAGACACAGAAAAGGAGACTGCAAACACTGAAGTCAGCAGTTCCAAAAGTAAAGCAGAAAACCCACTTGGGTCTATCTGCTTCTCCAAAATCACTTCCTCTTATTAAACGAGGTTTTGTTGCTGACAGGGAAAAACAGCAACCACTAAAATACAGTAAAAACTGATATGATAAAACTTCTTCCTGGGCAGATGCCAACATCTTTTAAAATGTTTAAAGCCATTTAAATGCCCCACAGAAATCAATCTAGTAAGGTCCTTAAATAGCTTTAAAACTTGAGTCATGATGCCCAACAAGGTGAATAAAACAGAAAAATTATTATTTGACCAGAATCCAAAGTTTTCTGCTGTTTATTTTCAAGTCTTCTCTGGCCTCCCTTGGTAACAAATACATCAAGGTTTGGGGCTTTAGGGCTTAGCTCTCTCTCCTTCCTAGAGAAAATGAAAATGATTCCAGAGTAGGAAAACCCTAAGTGAGGGACTTGGACAGGTGGGCCAGAACCAGGCTGAACTGTGGGTGAAAGAGTTCCCCAGTCTTCCTCATAATGCCAGAGCCATAGGCTCACCTCATGCAACAGCATGGAAACAGCTTAGCCAAATCAGCCTCAGCTTAGCAGATGGGAACACAGTGCTAAACTTAGCTGTGTTTGAACATGGACTTTCCAGTGTCAGCAAGAATCTATATTAAATAGGATCAAATAAATTGCAACAATGATCCGTTTGCATGTAGATGGTTGAGAATGAGATTATTGCTTGTACGCTTGTGGCATAGCATTTAAAGATCACATACTCACTTCATATTTGATAACTACCATAATCTCTGTGATTACTGTTGTTAAGGTCAAGTCACTTTCTACTCTCTGTGAATACAGTCCGTTCTGTCGGTCTTCTTGGTATGATAGTATATCATCATGTCATGTGAAATTCAAGTGAGGCACAATGGTGCAGCTGTAGCTGTAAATCAGGGTAACTAGCAGGAGACTGGCTTCCTAGTGCATAGTACTGCAACACTATATTTGTGCTGTGTTGAATATCTTCTTGCTGGAATGAGTACATGTGATGTCTTTCTCCTAAAAAGTCTGTCCACTTTTCCCTGTGGAAGTTTCAGAAGTAAAATAGTGTCTATCTTCCTTTGCATCTATTTGGCCCGAGGTCTTGTTGACTGTGCCTTGTCTCTGCGTGACATTCCCTTTACTAATTCAGACGGAAGTCACCTCCTGAGCTGACAAAGTTGGCCAGCTGACCGCCGTGTCCAGACTGCTGTTATGGCTCATTCCTCCTGTCAGGAAAATTCACTTGTTTTTATAGTTTCTGCCAATCAGTAAGTAAAAACTTTGTCTCCCAAGCAGAGGTGAGGTCATACAGATTCCGAGCAGAGCTGGATGTCTGAATGAGCCAGTTATGTCAGCCAGTTAATAACTTTACTTTTGTCAATTATTTGCCATTCATCCAGAAAAATCCAAAAGTGCTTGGCATACTTTAGAAACAGATTACAAGCTCTCAGTAAATGGATCACTTAACATGCCACTGAAATCTAGTCATTTCTAGAGGACAGTGCAGCAGCTGTTAGACAGTGCATTGCAATACTACACAGGTATGGGCAAGAGAAAAAGAATATCTTATCCAATTTAAACTACAAGGAAATTTGTAATAATTGTTTTGTGCTAAACTGGTACTTGGCCAATATTCTAGAACCAACACCCTATTTCTGCAGAAACTACCATGAGGTTAGTAATAAGCTGTGTTTTCAGAATGATCTCTTCTGGCTATCACAACCTCCTGAAACTGTGTGAAGTCACTGATTCATAAATGGCTTGAGAAGAGTGCCTCTTCCCATGGAGTTTCCTCAGACATGAAGTATTTCTTATTTAGATTAGCTGGCAAAAGGTAACTACATACTAGCCATCAAGCTTTAGTATGGCTCAGTCACATATACCACACTGCATGTTCATTCATCAAGTATAGCTAATATTATTTCTGTAATAAAAGTGGAGGCTGCATAGTTTACAAACAGGCCCTGGAGCCGGAAGTCAGGAAATTCTGATTTCAACCTGGGATCTGAAAGTGATTTGTCATGTGCAAGTTACTTAGGCCTCAGGACCTTTATTACACGTCAAAAGTTATGCGCTCACTTAGGTATGCAGCGGTTTAGGACTGAGATTGCTCATACCCAAACTAAGAGAGGCATAGATTTCTTTGGGTGATCTCTTTTATTAGACTAGTTGCATAGTTTGGATAGACTTAGACAAGCTTTCAAATGCAAGACATTCTTCAGAACTGAGAAGAAAAGAATCACAGTAACCATCATGTCCTGGACCATCACGGCTACATCACTACAATACTACACCAACATCTCCTTTTTAGACACAATGATCAGTATCCAGAAGGGTAAAATACAGACCACGTTATACAAGAAACCCACAGACCAACATACATATCTGCACAGAACCAGCAATCACCCGAAACACACCAAAAAAGCTGTGATATACAGCCAAGCCCTCAGATACCACCGCATTTGTACTGAAGAGAACTCCCGGGATTGCCACCTCACCAATCCTAAAAAGGCTTTCACCCAACAAGGACACTCCTCCAGAGAGGTAGATCACACGTTTGAAAGAGCCACCTGGATACCACGTGAAGAACTGCAGTACAGAAGAAAATCACACACCGCTGGTTATGACGTATCACCCTTCCCTTGAACCTGTACGGAAAATCCTCAAAAAATTGCAACCCATATTAGAAAGAGACCCTATTCTTAAAAAGATCTTCCCAGAGCCACCCATCCTAGCCTTCAGACAAGCACCGAACCTCGCCAACCTCATCACCAGAAGCAAACTTCCTCAACCCCAGAACACACCAAAAGGATCCAGACCGTGCCAGGACAAGAAATGCAAAACCTGCCAACACATCTCCACCACCCCCACTATTACTACACCCCACAACAGAGCCATCAGCATCCCAGGATCTTACAGCTGCATCTCCAGAAATGTAATATACCTCATCCAATGCACCAAATGCCCTGATGGAAGATATGTAGGAGAGACCAGACAACAACTGCGCACCAGAATGAACACCCACCGGAAATCCATCAAAGACAGAAATGCCCAATTACCGGTGGGGGCACATTTCTCACAGGAGGGCCACTCTCTCTCCAATCTCTCAGTCCTGATCCCCAAGGGAAACTTACACAACACTTCCCAGAGACGAGCCTATGAGCTCCATTTCATCAACCTCCTTGATACTAGAGATCATGGACTAAACATAGACATTGGATTTTTAACACATTATAATCTGCCTGGCAACTGACTCCCCAGCCCAGCCCCTGGCTTCTTTACTTTTCATTCCATCCAGGAAGAGCACACACCAACTGCTGCAGCTTCCTTAGCCTGACGAAGGGTTTTTGAACCCAAAAGCTTGCTTAATAACTATTCTCCAACCATTTGGGTTGGTCTAATAAAATATATCAAATTCCCCGAAGGAACCTTGTCTGCCTATGTCCTTAGACCAACACAGCTACAACCCAAACCCCTACTTAAACTAAGCACACTTTTGAGATTTTTACTGGATTGGGGGCCATGATGTCTGACTTCTTCCACTTGTTAGAAAGAGAGAATAATACTGACCTCACCTCTATGACAGATAATTTGTTAGGCTTAGTTAGTTTTATTTTATCTAGAGGTTTAAAAAATACAATGTTGCATAAATGCGATAGTTCATGCACCAAGCATTGTTAGTCCATACTATTTGATGAGGTATAGCAGCTACACAAGTGAGTACATATTATCTAATCCTTTACTCATTATAAAGGTAAGCAAGTAAGTCACAATAATCAATCTATTCTACATATCTGGCTTCCCCCCACACCCTATTCTTGCAAAATGTCAGCAAGCAGGCTGCAATATTTTTAAATGTAACGCTGGTTCAAAATTCTCACAAAGAATTTGTTGCAAATATTATGCCCACTTTCAGTGTGCTGATTAATTACCTGCATCATGTGGTTTCTGTTGTGTTCCTTGTTTGAATGCTTTACGTACTGAAATAACATAGTGCAAACTGTGAATATATCCAATCTGGAATTTGTCCAACATCAGTCAGTTCTTTATATCATATACTGCTGTTTTTTTCATTAGAAAAAGTGCTGCTTTCAGGCCCAAATATTTGTAAACAGTTAAACTGAAGAGTCATGAATACCAAAACATATATTTAGGATTATATATGTAGTCTAAGTCAGACATTACTGTTTTTTTCCAATAAATGTCCAGAGAACTACAACATGGGAGTCTAAGAAAGAAAATCAGTCTTCTTGTATCAGCTGCTCTTGGGAGACAGAGTTTGCTTACTATGGCAACTGATAAAATTCTCATCAAAATTTGTGATGTGAACTACAATTACCCTAATACTCCTTTATCTTTTCCCCTCTTTTATTATCATTCTAGACAAAATAAATAGTGCTTTCTTGGGGTTAATTCCATACCATTCTGTATGAAACAATCCCAAGAGCTAATATGGCCTTGGGGTCGTCTTAATAATAATAATCCTGCATTGACTGGCAGAGAGAGAGATCTTGGTCCTCTCTCATTCCTTTGGGTCAGGTCATTCCCTGAATTTTAAAACACAAAGAGGGTGAATGGAGAAGAAAGGAGCATCTCTCAACCTTCGTACACTTATAAGGAAATGCCTGTAGGAATTAATGCTGATATTGTTACTAATTCTAGACCTTGCCAAAAATCTTTTTTGATTCCCCAGAGAAAATGCATATTTTGTTGCAGAAATTTGAATACCAAAATAAGTTGTCTGAAATCAAAACATTTCAAATCGAAAATTCTTCCATGTTGCTTCAAGGGAATTGTTGTTCAAGTGCTTCGTATTCTTGTTTGTCTCCAGGCTGGTCTTCCTGGTCAGGCTAGATTTTCCTCCATGCAACATAATCTGCGCTCTGGGAGAGAGAAGATAGTGTATCGTGGCTTATGAAGTACACAGAGCTGGGTTCCTCATAAACACGGCAAAATCAAAGAAGAGGATGCTTCTTCATTTTACAAAAATCTTCAACTCTCCAGAGAGTTTGGTGCTTAAGAATCTCTGGCTAAGTGCAGACATTTGGGGACATTGGACATTGAGGTTAGATCAGGTTAAAATGGCCACCCAGTCTAACTTAGTTCACCAGGTGTGGACCTTACTTTTATAGACCCAATCTTAGTGATCAGAAATCAATTTAAACCCAAAACTGTCCAGAAGTTACGTGCACGTGGGCTGTTCTTAAAATGGTGGAACCTGGTCTAAGATTGACTTGGATCTCCCGCTTGTGAGCCTGGGCATCAGTGTCACCAACGCCCGGGCTCGCAAGTGGGAGAAGTACACCCCGCTGGCCAACATCCTGAGGGGCTGTGGCTACGACGTGACGGTCGACGCACTCATCGTGGGAACGCTCGGAGCCTGGGACCCCAGCAACGAGAGTGTCCTGTGTGCCTGCCGTGTCTCCCGCCGCAATGCCAAGCTCATGCGCTGCCTCATGGTGTCCGACACCATCTGTTGGTCCCGCAACATCTACATGGAACACATCACGGGCCACCGCCAGTACTCCGACCCCACCAGATGAACCGCCACCGGACCAGACCCAGAGGGGACCGCCTGAACCCCACCTCTGCAGGCGAACCCCTTCCCTCTCCTTCCCCCTTCCCCCCACCCCTGGGCTTAGTTGGCTAACATTGTATCTCTTGTAACCTAGTTCTGTTTCCCTCTTCACCCCCATCCTTCTTTTGTTAGTCCCTCACTCGGGTGACCTGTATTTCCCTACCGGCTTTGTCATTTTTTTTTGGATTTACAATCCTAAACATCTACTAATAAAACTTACTCAATCTAAGTTAGACTGGTGCATGGAACTTCTGTACAGCTATCTGTGAAACCCTAGGGCTAGGAAAGCCCAACTGCATGCCCCAGCCCCAGGGCTGTGCTTTCTCTCCCCCCCTCCCGTCTCCCCTGCACCCCTTTGCTCCCCACCCTGTGGATCAGCCAGCCCCAGCCCCGGCGCATCATACCTCCCATCCTGCAAGCTGCTCTGGGTGCTGCCAGATTTATCAGCATTCATAGAATCATAGAAAGTTAGGGTTGTAAGGACATCAGGAGGTCATCTAGTCCAACCCCCTGCCCAAGCAGGACCAAATAGATCATCCCAGCCAAAGCTTTATCTAGCCGGGTTTTGAAAACCTCCAAGGATGAAGCTTCCACCACCTCTCTGGGTAACCTGTTCCCGTGTTTTACTACCCTCCTAGTGAGAAAAGCATTCCTAATATGTAACCTAAACTTCCGTCACTGCAACTTGAGACTGTTGCTCCTTGTTCTGTCATCTCCCACCACTGAGAACAGTCCAGCTCCATCCTCTTTTGAACCCCGCTTCAGGTAATTGAAGGCTGCTATTAATGTAGCAAAACCCCCAGTTTTTCTTTTTCTTTTTTTTAATTTTAAAATGCATTCCCTCCCCTTCCCCAACCATTTCTGACTTTTCTCTCCCTCTCTATTCCCTATAGATAAGTATAAGTGAGCTCAAACTTAGGATATGCTTTAAACATTTTTATTTTGGTAGCAAGTTTTTGGTTTTGGATATCCGTTGTTGTATATTGTATAATTATTAGGTTTGTAGTAATTTTTACTGTTGTATATTGTATTATTATCATTTTTGTATTGATTTTTATTGTTTCATATGGATATTGTATGGTTTAGGCCTGTGTTTTTAAGTGAACCAAAGTCATGTCAAGTTTCCATTTTATATGTCAAGCCTCCATCTTCTGTCCTCTGCCTGGGCATCCCATGTTGCAACAATATGATTCATTGTACCCCTCCCATGTAAATTGGTTCCCCGATGAATGAGAGTGATTGGGAATTATTGAAATACAATGGTAGCAGGCCTCTACTGAATGGCCTGTAATGACTGGGCCATCACCTCGCATTGGTTCACCCAGGAACCATGGACCTCACCCAGGAACAGAGACAAGACCAGCATTTGAAAAACAAAAGACCCAGCAGAACCAGCAACTCTATCATTGTACCCCACCATTACAGACACTGGAAACTGCACATCCCTGCATGCAGCACACATGCTCAGTACACCAGGGGCTGACCCTTGCCTGGGCATGCCTCCTGTCATTAGGGTCACACATGGTCTGCCCCTATAAAAAGGGGCAGTGAAGACAGACCCAGTGGGAATGCCATTTCCATACGGACCAGACCAGCTTCACGTCACTTATCCACCCCAGAGGCCCTGCCAGCGACCCCTCTGGACAACACCGAGCTGAAGGAGACCCCAACTGGCCATCAAGGATCAACTTCCAGCCTGGGATAGGTAGGTATTACCTGCACACCTCCTCCTACAATGTGGACTCTCTCTCTCTCTCCTCCTGAACTTCAGTGGACTTCAGCCCCTGCACCAAGCCCCTTTAACCCCTGCTGCCATTGTGTGTGCGTGCGTGTGTGTGGGTGCAAGGGAACCAATTTGGCATTGTGTCACCATCTCCCCTGTTCAATAAAACCACTGTCATTTGCAACCCCGAGCTGGGTCATGCTTTACTGAATCCCAGTCCCTTCCCTATCTGAAATTCCAGCCTCATTCTCTCTCTCTGAGCTCCAGTTCCCACCCTCTCTGCTAGTTTCCCGATCTCCTCCCAATTCCATCTCCCCTTGTCTGCCACCTCTCAGCCTCTTCTTGCTTCCCTGCCACCTGCTGCTTTTCCTGTGATTTTCTGCTGTCTGTCTCTCTGTTTTCAGGCTTCCCCCACACTTTCTGTAATCCTCCCCCCTGCCCCCCGCAGCTTCCCAGCTCCACTTCGCTGTCCTGCAGCTTTCTCCAGCATCCAGCACCTACTGCTGCTCCTTGCAACTTCTCTAGCTGCCCCAGAGCCATCCTCTGGCTCCCCACACCCAGAGCCCCTCTTTAACACCCACACTTTCCCTTAGGCCCATTTTCCCTGTCCCCATCTACCTTTTCAGCTCCCCCATAGCTCTGGCTCCAGTCCCAGACTCTGTGCCAGCATGCTTCCCTGTTCTGCAGGCTTTGGGCATTGTCTTTTAATCAATTAAGATCAATTAACCTAAAGTTACCCCCGAGCCTCAGTTCTTCAGCCCAGGCCCCTGTAGTCCACTGGTTCTAATCCCGGTCCTGGTACCTTTAACTCCCTACACTTCTACTTTCTTACCTTAACCTTTCCCCAGGTATCCCAAGTATATCAAGCACATACATACATATATACATACCTATTATAATACGTAACTTAGGAACTCATTTGTGTGTATGTGTAGGTGGGTGGTATGTGTGTAAATTAGTGAACACACACACACACATATATACATATATAGCTACCAGTGTGTGTGGTATATGAATTAGTAATCCACGCATGTACATTGGATGTGCAGGTGTTGGTAACTGGTAACTGATTCTGTCTAAATTTGGTGTGTGTAGCATGTATGGGCTTAAACTGGTGATAGGTGTGCATGAACCTAGACTAATTATTTTGAACGTGTCTGTATCTGAGCTGCTAGTGTGAGTGTGTATGCACTTAGTGAGTGTATGTGTGCTTAATTGATTTTTATGTGTGCATGTGCAATTGTACACCACACCGACCTGTCTAACAGTGCAATATTGAAATCCTAAGCGTTGGCCTGACCCCTCAGGGCAACATTTTAACCCCTCTCAGTCTCCTCTTCTCTAGACTAAATAAGCCCGGTTCCCTCAGTGTTTCCTTATAAGTCATGTCCCCCAGCCCCCTCACCATTTTTGTTGCCTTCCGCTGGACCCTCTCCAATTTGTCTACACCCTTTCTGTAGTGGGGTGCTCAAAACTGAATATAGTACTCCAGATGTGGCCTCACCAGTGCTAAATAGAGGTGAATAATCACTTCCCTTGACCTACTGGCAACACACCTACCAATGCAGCCCAGTATGCCTTTAGCTTTCTTGGCAACAAGGGCACACTGCTGGCTCATAATCAGCTTATTGTCCACTGTAACCCCCAGGTCCTTTTCTGCAGAGCTGTTGCCCAACCAGTCAGTTCCCAGCCTATACCAGTACATGGGATTTTTCCATCCTACGTGCAGGACTTTGCACTTGTCCTTGTTGAGCCTCATGAAATTTCATTTGGCCCATTCCTCCAATTTGTCTAAGTCACTCTGAGTCACACTTCATCACTGCTGGTGCTGAGGAAGTAAGTATCAGTGCAGGGAGGGACAGAAGGGATGGAGTATAGGTTTGCTGGGGGGATTGTGGAACTAAAAATAGCCCCTGGCCCCCCCACAAGCTCCTCCCCCCATGGGCCCTGAGAGTCCTCATGATCCTGCCAGACCCTCCGGGACCCAAGCAACCCCCCTAGATCCTGCCTGCACCACTTCAATCCCCCTGACTGCTCCCACAGATCCTGCCTGCCCCTCACCCCCATTCCACCTGTGGATCCCTGATCCCTACCCCAAGCTTGTTTGTCTCTCTGATCTCCCTAAACCCTTCTCATTAGCCCCCCACATACCAATTTACCTTATACTGGGTGGCCATTTTGAACATAGTCAAACATCCTCCTAACCTCCCCAAATGTCTGCACTTAGCCTTTTGGCTCTGCTTGTATTCAGGCTATGACCTGATGATGCAGTTGCTCCTGGAGATACCATTTAATTAGGGGAGATATCTCTGCATGCCACCATGCTGACCCTTTTTTTGAAATCTGGCAAAGTGGTCTGGATTGTGTCCTCTACATGCAGTGCCACTATATGGTGTATGAGGTACCACCCACTGCCAGACCTATCTCCTGCACTGCCTCTTCTGTCATGGACTTGCCACCACCAAAAGCATTAGCCATGGACTGGAGGCTGTTGGATGCAACAAGCTTTCATCTTGTGATGACGATGCAGCTCCCAACAGACAAGTTAACCCTCATCCCAGTAGTTTGCTGCTGGAGGAAAGGGTCAAGCTTGGTGCAGATCTCCATGAAGGTGTCCCTAGACATAAGAATGTTTTCCACCACTGCTTGTTGGCCCAGCAAATGGCAGAGAAGTGTTTAGGGGTACAGGGCATCTTGAAGGTGTGAGGACACCCCAGAAGTGTCTCTAAATCACACTTAGCTGCATCTGGGGTCACGGTGTATCACAGGAACACTTCCAAAGGTCTAAGACATCATTGATACATTGTAAATTGGAACCCATAATGATACACAGAAAGAATCAGATCCTCACTTAGCATAAATAAATTTAGCTCCGTTAACCACCTCTCTCTTCTTAATTAATGTTTCAAAATCACACATGTAACCTATTTGTTCAGTGTTGCAAGTAGCCTGCTGGCTGCAAGCATAATAATTTATAACTATGGTGTGCTGTGAAACCAATTAGGGCAGGCTGAACTGTGACTGATATAGGAAACTGTTCAGATAACCAGTCCTTTACAGCCTCATAGGAGTCTGCTGAACTGTGATATCTATTATGGTATTGCTGTGTGATGAATGCATAAACAGGCAACGGGACCAAAAAACCCTTTGGCTTTACCTTCTTTAATATCTTCAAGAGGTTTTGCTATCCAGGAAGCTACCTGTGCATATCCACTATCAAACAATCTCCTTTTGATGGTGCCCTCAAAGGCTACCTTTTGCTGTGCTAACTTTAATATGTGGTGAAAAACATACTTTGATATTTTTTAATAAATGTTTTTTTCAAACAACTTCTCCAACCAACCTGAGGACTCTGCAAACTTGGCATGTTTCTCTTCCTAGCTTGCCAAGCCTGATATTAACTGCAGTGCTGATACAGCTCCTATTCTCAAACTATCTGCATTTAGACTTCTTTAATAGCCTGCCAGATCCCACAAACCTGTCACTGAAAGACTGATTGTCATATTCTGATCACTCTCTAAATGTAGCCAGAAATAATGAATAAGCCAATCATATTAATTAAAGTCTGATTTAAAAAAAAGAAACAAAAAATAGTTTTTTCTTTGTTATCCAAATTCTTTGGCAATCTTTAGCATTTTTATCATCCTTTACCTAAACTACTTAGAATGTTCAAGCTGGTAAAAAAAAGACATCCAGTAGATGCAGACGTCAACTTGCGGGAACTGGAGGCCTATTCACTGCACTTTCTCAATCCCTGTGTTCATTCTAGGACAGGGTTCACCCAGTGTAACACTTTAACCATGGATAATTTATCATCAGCTACCGCTTCTATGGACATACTCAGTCTTCGATGTACTTGATTTTCTGGGCCCCAAATACTTTCAGTTGGAATTGCAGCTGGAAGGTAAAGTGGAGGCTGCGAATACTGAGTGACTTAATAGGTTGCAAAGAAACACAGTATTTAAACAACATGATTTAAGAGGGCAAACTCTGCTCCCATTTTTCCTGTAACTCTATAAGCAAAAGGTGGCACTTATCAGGAAACAAGGGCAGAAACCAGATAACAAGCCAAGGCCTCTAATTTACAGAGAGACGCAATGAGCTGACAGAAGCCTGTTTGACCATTTTCTGCCTGGCTTACTTTCATTCACCAGGAAGGATAAAACAGACCAGACACTGTTCTCATTTGATTAGATAAAAGTCATAGTAAATATTGTTTTTACACCTTGAACACCTGGGCTAGTGACAGAAGTTACACATAAACTGGTTTAAGTGATCAGAAACTGGTTTAAACCTGTAACAGAATCCATCAAATACATACACATTAACATGACATGCCTGACCCGGCCGGGTTGATCAGCATGTACAGGCTGACGCCCTCAGATGCCAGGAATCAGTTCATTAAAGTAACAATAAAATGCAGTCAGAGACAAGCATATAGACAAACAGAATGTCTCTGAATCCAGCTGAGTGTCCAGCTGACACCCTCATGGGGCAGCATTCAGTTCATTAGGGCATGTCTCAGCCAAACTGGGTCAATCAGCCTATGCAAGCTGATCCCCATATATGTCTCAAACTCAGCACGTCCCAATCTTTTGCCCTTACTGTCCAAGTACTGGTAGCCTCTTGATGAGCAGACCCCACAGTATTTCTGGGCTTCACAGGGATCTTTGGCTTAGGTAAAAGAAATGTTGCTGCAGAGCATGTGGGGAAGGGGAAGTAAAGAAGGAAAAATTCACCCAGTTACCACCAGTTTGACTATCAAAGTTATTTATTGCTAAGTATATGAAATTTATGATGGCACTAGTGGTAATAGACATGCAAGGGAAAACAAACAAAAATAACTGCAATATTACTCTGTTTCAGTTGAGTATTTGGGGAAACCTAGCTCAAGCTTAACTAATACAATTCAGGTTCAGAAAGCTATACCTAGAGAGAAAAAGAGAGAGAGAGAGAGAAAGATGGAGAAAGAGAGCGAGAGAGAGATGGGATCTCATGTTCCAAGGCACTCGGGTGATTTGTTGACAAGCAAAGTTCCCACCCAGCATGATTATTGAAGGGAGACGATCTGTTTCTCTCAGCTTCTCGAGAACACCAGCGGATGGTGTCAGAGAGATTTCTCCCTCTTGAAGCACACTGTTTGCTGCTTTACAGCTTTCTTATACCCTTAGCCTAGCCTCTTCAAAGCATTCTTTTAATTGTGTAAATCAAGAGGGTCCCAAGCTGTAATTGACAGGGAAAATCCTGTTATATAAACAGTTTCAATTTAAATGAATTATGCTTTTCAGTGACAAGGGGTTATCTGGTTTGGAACATCTCAAGAAACTGATTAACAACCAGGAAAAACATTAAGTTTTAAGGAGTAACCAGACACCTAGGAGCCAGCTTGAAATTATTATGAATATAGAAGATATACTGGAAGGGATACCACACTGTTCTTCTCAGATGGCCTAGCTATGCTTGCACTGTGAAGTCAGCATCAGTGTTTTGTATTTTACCTGTTGTGAATAAGCCTCATCTTAGCATGACTCTCAGATTTTACCATAGACTTTTAACAGACTTAAAGGGATTACTTGGAGTGTTTATAAACTTTGTGGGGAGGACTTCCACCAGTCATCCCAGAAAAAAGTATGGCAGCATTTGTGGTCAGGGCTCCAACGGGCTGGATGCTGTGATAAACCCTTAACCATTGTTCAAATGTTGCCCATACCCACTCTGACTCGGTTTCCTGCCTCAGCATTCCCTAACCCAGCAACTGAGTTTTAGTCAATCAAGTTTAAATAGGCCTCCCATACTGGGACCAGGGAATGTATGGCCCGAGATGCCTATTAAACTTTTCTTCTGCTTAGTTCTGGTTAGATGAG
>NW_005841985.1:640647-658751 GCF_000455745.1 Alligator sinensis
GGGGGGGGGGCGCGGAAGAGGGAGAATAGAAAAAGTCCTTTGTAAGAGCAGCAAGCTGGGTGCTAGGGATCCCTCAGGAACACAGAGCTGACAGGTAACACCCTGCCCCCTTTTGCCCGAGACTGGTGGCTGGTGTCTGCCCTCAGGGACAAGCCTGGCAAGGGCTGCCTCCCCCTTACCCCTGCAGGCACAGCCTTGTTGGGGTCCCTACAGGCCAGTGTGGGGGTTTAAACCCCTCCACAATCATACTTAGCCCCTGAAGAAACCTGGCTACACCCCCAGGTCAGCTTCTGTTCAGCCTTGTGGCCGCCGCAAAAGGAAGGGAGGGCTGCTTTAGCACCCCCCAGCTTCTAGCTGGATCCACTGCAGGCATGTTCCTGCTTTTCTAGAATTGAATGTGAATGTTTGTTCACTTGAAAATCAGTTGTCGTTGCAGGTTAGTCTAACCTGCAAAGATTGAATCAATTCAGGCTCTGACTTTTTGAATTTCTACCCCTAGCCCTGGTATACCTATACACAAGCATGGAATTTCAGTGTGTTGATTAATCAAGGCTGCTGGAGTATGGCAATTACTGTGCTCCAGCAGCCTCCTGTATCTCCTGTATCAGCTTCCTCATGCTTAGAAATGGTGGCGGAGGTGCTTGATGTAAAGCTCATTGAACAAGCTTTTAGTTCAAGCACCCCCACCACCATTTTTAAGCATGGGGACACTTATGCATGAGATGTGGTGGTGCTTTACTTAGAGTGGCTCTTGGAGCCGCTCTAATTAAAATGCCACCTCCCACCCCCAGAACACATGTAAAAGTGCCCCAGGATTCAGATGTGGCATAGATTATAAATAATGTGTTTATTGTAGGTTGTAGTTCCCACATAAGATTGGTCCACATCACAGAAGCATGGCACGATACATACCAAGATCATCATACTTGGTTATTCCAGTTTTAAAAGAGGGTTAGTGGGCACATCTACATGTGCATTAATGCACTTTAGTTAATGTGCATTAAATCTAGTACATCCGGGTACTTTTACACATACTCTGGGGGTGGGAGGGGCACTTTAATAAGATCGCCACAGCAAATTGTGTATCAGCATCCCTGAGATGAACAAGTTTTATTTCAAGACCCCACCACAATTTTGAAACATGGGGACACTGATACGTGAGATATGGAGGCTGGCTGGAGTGCAGTAATTGCCACACTCCAGCAGACTCGATTAATTTATTAGGCAGTGTGTCACAGCAGCCTACCATCATGTCTATAGGCACCCTCCATTGTGAGGTACTAGGAAATATGCATTAGCCTGTCTTAATACACATTAACTAAAGAGAATGGTTTTAAAGTGATGCTTAATGTGCATTAGCCTATTTTAATGTACATTAACTAAATAACACTTTTTTTAGCAATGCTTTTAAATAGGCAAATGCGCAGTAAAGTACATGTGTAGAAATGCCCAGTTTTGATTTAATAGGTATGCTGCAGTGCACTGGCTAAACTGCAGGGAGAATTCTGCACACAGACTGTTTAAGTCTGTATAGGAGCCTTTCACCTTCACAGGTTCTAAAAAATGTGTGTTATTAGCAGCCAGGGGCAGATCTGAGCGGCGGGGAGGGGATATGGTACAGTTGAGTGTGTACTCCATCCCATCTTCCAGGTCACTGATGAAGATATTGAACAAAACTAGCCCCAGGACTGACCCCTGGGGCACTCCACTTGATACCTGCTGCCAATTAGACATTGAGTCATTGATTACCTCCCATTTGAGCCTGACAATCCAGCCAGTTTTCTATCCATCTTACAGTCCATTCATCTAGCCTCTACTTACCTTGCTTGCAAGAACATTATGGGAGACCATATCAAAAGCCTTGCTAAAGTTAAGGTATATCATGCCCACTGCTCTCCCTACATCAACAGAGCCAGTCATCTCATCATAGAAGACAATCAGGTTGGTCAGACGTGACTTGCCCTTGGTGAATCCATGCTGACTGTTCCTAGATGAATCAAAAAAGTTGGAAACAATTCTGCAAGGCTTACTTTAATGCCAGAATAAAGAAAATTCCATACTTGTTGGTAATTTACACTCAATGGTTCTGCTAGATATTAATTGACTATCAGGCTATGATATAAGATATGGTATAATAAATTGGCATTTAAAAATAAACAACAGTATTTTGTTACTAACTTGTAGATGTTGCCCCAAAGAAGCTCATTCTGCTCCCCTTAAAATCCAATATTAAATTCCCATTGATTTTGAAAGAAACAATGAAAATCAGACTGCACGTCTTTTCATAGCAGAGGCCTTGCCACTCTACAATATTATCCCTGCAGTACTGTATGGGTTTTTGTACACATATTTTGCTGTTTTTTGTTGTAAAATCTTCTCCTAAAGATGAAAACAGAAGCATACTGAATTAAACTTACCAACACGAAAGGCTTGACGTGAAGTCCTCTGTTTTGGGGCATTGTTGCTGTTGAAGGCAAGTGACTTAATCACCTGCTCACTTTTATTTTCTTTACCAAAGTGACAATATCAGAAATAGTCAAATAAATATTGGCATGGGCAACTGATGCTACTTTAGCCATGGGGGGTGGGGGGTGGGGAGGGCAGGCAGTTAGTGACTGGGGGTGGGGAAAGGGGGAGGGGTGTCCCTCCACGCCCAATCTCACTGACCAGGGCTTCATGACTGGTGCTCACAGGGGGGGCACCAGTGCTCCTACCTGCCCCCACTGCCACTTGCCTAAGCGGCAAGCGCGGCCAGTCAGGGGGTGCACCGGTGCTCTCAGGGGGTGCTCATGCACCCCCATGCACCTGCTACGCATCGCCACTGAATATTGGGCCCAAATATTTTATTTTTATTTTACAAGTAGCCACATCCCCAATGTAAATCCTTACAAAGATATAAGGGGGACTTTTTTTATCTTTGTGATTTATTCAGATTAAGATTTCACTTAGCAAAAATCTTGTCAGCTGGAGTTTTGTTTTCCAAATGAGCAAATATCACTACTGCAGTGTTTCTCACTGCCACATTGCCTTTGATCACAGGATGTCAAGACACACTGTAAACATTAAATATTCCTCACAACAATAACAAGTAGGAATGCACTATTATTTACATGTCAAAGACAATTAAAACACAGACACAGAGAATTAAAGTGATTTGCCTGAGCTAGTAACAAAATCCGGCCTCCTAGTCCCAGGCATGTTCATTTTCAGGTCCCATTTCTGCATTCCAGTATTAAGGTGAGTGGTTTTGCTCTGTCTGTATTAATACAACATGATAAAAATACTGCACATATGTAGTTAAGTAGTTTAAGTGAGCTACAAATAAATAAGCACATGGGACAGCTTGTTTACACAGAAAATGGCATAACACCTTACACTGAGGGATAAAGCTAAAAAAGAAAAGCAGACGAGTAACAAAAATTAAACAAATTTTCAACTGAAAGTTAATCACCCTAATCTGAAAATAAGAGCTCTCCATGTTCCTATCTGCCATGTAAATCAAAAGGGAAGAAGAGCTCAGTAATTGCCTGGAAATAAAACATGAAGTTATCTGATGCGAATATATTGCTACATGGCATATAATCTCTCTAGCTCCCTCTCCTTCTGCACAACTCCTACCTACCTGTTGCTGCCTTCTCTACTCTGGGGATTTTACACTAGTGAAGCCAGAGTATCCGTGCAATTATCCCATTCTAGATGTACTGTGCTGGTCTAAATTGTGATTCACTCTCTTGTAGTTTACTTCCGTTTCAAACCAGGCCAGTGCAACATGGGTATAATGGAGCTCAGGGAGACGAATTGCAGGACACAGTGATTTATGTAATACGTCCCCCTCAAGAAATAGTTTGAAAGGAGACCATGTGAGTGTACACTTTCCTATGTAACTGTGTTATCCTCACCCTGCTTTGCACATCAGATTGCAGCAGCAACACAGAATCTAACAGCAGTTCGGCCATTACTGGGGTGACATGAGATTACTGGATGCTTTTCTGCCCATTAGTGTATTTTTACTAAGGCACAAGGTTGAAGGGACATAGACCACAAACCTCAACTAGACAATGGTTTTTACATTAAAAACTAGATAATCAGAAACTCCAGTTTCATTAAAGGGAAAACACTTACTGCCAACAGTCTTCTTCCTCAAGGCTTTGTACACTGCTGGCAATTATCTCAGTGAAACTGCAGCCTCTTCCATCCCATGTATGCACTGTATCAAAACAAGTGGGAAAGCAGGCTCTGCCTCTTTTCCACACCCTGACCCCCCAACCCTACAGTTTTTATGATTCTTGTGATGGTGAAAGGCAAAGAAAAAGGAAAAAAACAGCAACAGCGTAAGTAGGACAAGGTGAAAGCAGTTTAATTTTTCCCAAGCTAACCCAGGACTGACCGCAGCTCAACCAGGGCTGATTTGTAGCCCTCAAGCAAGTGAACACAAAACATGTGGGAAAGACACAAAAGGCTGCTCTTAGAGACTGACAGCTTGTTAACGACTATATTATGGCTAGTTCAGCTTAAATGACAGGGTCACCTATTTGATACCGTTTGGGTGGTTTGCCTTGGCCTCAGAGGATCTTGTCACATTTTAATTCAGAAAGTTTCATCTGACAAACAAGCTACCCATTAATATGCATTTGTCCTCAGTCATCTGAAAGTCTAGCTGTTGCTCTCATTCCTCTTTGACTGAAACCAGGACTGTCCAACTTCTGGGTAGCCAGGGACTAAATGCAATGCTGGCTGTGGTCCCAGGTCCGCAACCAAAGCTGTTCATTGTGCAGATGGCCCCCTGGGCTCTTCCCCACCACACAGGTGGCCAGGCAGAAGCCCATAGGCTGCATTATAAGCCTTCAGGAGGTGCATGCAGTCTGCAGGCCACCAGTTGGACAGCCCTTACTTAAAAGACCTCCCCCAACCCTACCCTGACCATCATTGTCAACTGCTGTCCTCAATGAATGGAAAATTAACTTAGAAAAAGGATAGTTGTGTGTTTAAACTTTAAAAACTGATTTCTGCAGCGAAAGCAAAGTAATGATATCCTCAATAATGCAGAATTACATGTGAATTTTTACATGGCTCTGTTATGTAAAAGCAACATTTGTTTGATAATTTCATGGCTACAACAGCCACAACAAACAATTGTTATGTAAAGGCATTTTACAGACATAGAAATAATAGAAATCATAGAAAATCAGGGTTGGAAGGAACCTCAGGAGGTCACCGAGTCCAGCATTTCTGAATCTGTGGGTTGTAACCCAAAAGTGGGTTGCCAAAATACATGGAAGGGTTGCGAACCAACTTTAAGAATGGATTCTTCTTTAAAGGAAAAAAATGCAGGAAACCATGGCTTTTCTCTTGTAGGCTGGCAGAATTCCAGCATGGAAGGGGTTGCTTGGGGCCTCTGCATGCCCACCCCAACCCTGCTCCACACACTGGGGGCTCGGCCTGGGGGTCGGGGGCAATGAGTGAGAGGCAATGGGTCAGGACTGGCCACAGATTTCATAGATGTTAGGGCTGGAAGAAACCTCAAAGATCATAAAGTCCAGCCCCCTGCCCCAGGGGCAGGAAGTCAGCTAGGGTCAAAGGACCCTGGCAAGATAAGCATCCAATTTTTGCTTGAATAAGTCCAGAGTAGGTGCCTGCACCACATCTGGAGGGAGTCTATTCCAGGTCTTGGGGGCTCGGACAGTAAAGAAATTTTTTCTTACATCCAGCCTAAAATGGTCTTGTAGGAGTTTTTGACCGTTGACCTTGTTTCTCCTTGGGGTGCTCTGGTGAACAGACATTCTCCCAGATCCTGATGAACACCCTTTGTGTACTTATAGGTAGCCACCAGGTCCCCCCTGAGCCTGCGCTTTTCCAGACTGACAAGTCCCATGGCTCTCAGCCTGTCTTCATAGGGCCTATTCTCTTGCCCTCTGATCATGCGCGTGGCTCTCCTCTGGACTCGCTAAAGCTTCTCAACATCCTTTTTAAATTGCAGAGCCCAGAATTGGATGCAGTACTCCAGCTGTGGCCTCACCAAGGCCAAGTACAGTGGGAGGATGACATCTTGAGATTTACTTGAGAAGTATATATAGATGCAAGCCATAGGTTTTTTTTGTTTTACCAGCTGTGACATCGCGTTGGTGGCTCATATTCATCTTGTGGTCAATCATGACCACCAAGATGTTTACAAATGGATCCTGGTACAAAAAAGGTTGAGAACCACTGATCTAGTCCAACCTCCTACTCAAGGCAGGAGCATCCCCAACTAGATCATCCCAGCCAAAGCTTTGTTTAGACAGGTCTTAAAAACCTCCAAGGACAGAGATTCCACCACCTCTCTGGGTAACCTGTCCCAGTGTTTTACTATGCTCCTAGTAATAATTTTTTCCCTAATATCTAATCTAAACTTCCCTTGCTGCAACTTGAAACCATTGCTCCTTGTTTTGTCATCTGCCATCACTAAGAACAGTCCAGCTCCATCCTCTTTTGAACTGCCCTTCAGGTAGTTGAAGGCTGCTATTAAATCCCCTCTCAATCTCCTCTTCTCTAGACTAAATAAGCCCAGTTCCCTCAGTCTTTCCTCATAAATCATGTCCTCCAGCCCCCTCAACATTTTCGTTGGCCTCCAATTGTTCACATCCTTTTTGTAGCAGGGGGCCCAAAACTGAACCCAGTACTCCAGACGTGGCCCCATCAGTGCTGAATAGAGGGAAATAATCACTTCCCTTGACTTACTGGGAACAGTCCTACTGATGCAACCCAGTATGTCATTAGACTTCTTTGCAACAAGGGCACACTGCTGGTTCATATTCAGCTTGTCGTCCACTGTAACCCCCAGGTCCTTTTTTGCAAAGCTGCTGCCTAGCCAGTCAGCCCCCAGCCTGGACTGGTGCATGGGATTGCTTTGTCCTAAGGGCAGGACTTTGCACTTGTCCCTGTTGAACCTCATGAGATTTCTTTTGGTCCAATCCTCCAATCTGCCTATGTCTCTCTGAATCCTAGCCCTACCCTCCAGTACATCTACTATTTCCCCCAGCTTGGTGTCATCTGCAGACTTGCTGAGGGTGCACTCTATGCCATCTTCCAGGTCACTGATGAAGAAAATGAATAAAACCAGCCCCATGACCAATCTTTGGGGCACTCCACTTGATAATGGCTGCCAACTAGACATCAAGTCATTGATTACTATCCTGGCTGGAGCATCAGGCTCAGAGTTTTCAATCCACCTTATAGTCCATTCGTCCTTAGCTTGCCTGTGAGAATGTTGTGGGAGACTGTATCAAAAACCTTGCTAAAATCAAGGGAGGCCACATCCACTGGTCTCTCCACACCCACAGAGCCAGTCACCTTGTCATAGAAGGCAATCGGTAAATCCATGCTGACTGTTCCCAATTACTTTCTTCTCCCGCAAGTGCCTAGAAATGGATTCCTTGATGAGATCTGCTCCATGATTTTTCCAGGGACTAAGGTGAGGCTGACTGGTCTGTAGTTCCCTGGATCCTCCTTTTTCCCTTTCTTAAATACGGGCACTATGTTTGCCCTTTTCCAATCATCCAGGACCTCCTGATCACCATGAATTTTCAAAGATGATGGCCAATGGCTCTGCAATCACATCATCCAACTCCCTCAGCACCCTCAGGTGCATCCTATCCGGCCTCATCGACTTGTATATGTCCAACTTTTCTAAATAGTCCCTAACCTGTTCTTTTGCCACTGTTGGCTGCTTACCTCCTCCCTAAACTGTGCTGCCCAGTGCAGTAGTCTGGGAGCTGACCTTGCCTGTAAAGACTGAGGTGAAGAAGGCATTGAGCACTTTAGCCTTTTCTGCACCCTCTGTCACAAAGTTGCCTCCCCCATTCAGTAAGGGACCCACCCTTTCTGTGATCCTCCTCTTGCTACCAACATACTGGTAGAAACCCTTCTTGTTACCCTTCACATCCCTTGCTAGCTGCAACTCCCATTGTGCTTTGGCCTTCCTGACTTCATCCCTGCATGCTCAAGCAATGCTCTTATACTCCTCCCTATTTATTTGTCCAAGTTTCTGCAGTTTTATTATAAGCTTCCTTTCTGTGATTTAGTTTATTGAAGAGTTCCCTGCTAAGCCAAGCTGGTCTTCTGCCATACTTGCTTGTCTTCCTGCACATCAGGATGGTTTATTTCTGCAATTTCAGTAAGGCTTCTTTAAAGTACAGCCAGCTCTCCTGGACTCTTCTCTCCCTCTGACTGGCTTTCCAGGGGATCCTGCGTGAGTTGAAGTCTGCTTTTACGAAGTCCAGGGTCCTTACTCTGCTACTGGCCGTGCTTTCTTTCATCAGGATCCTGAAGTAAATTGTCTCATGGTCACTGCTGCCCATTAGTTGCCATCCACTAATTCCCCACCAATTCTTCCCTGTTTGTGAGCAGCAGGTCAAGAAGAGCACAGCCCCTCATTAGCCACACCAGTCCTTGCACCAGGAAGTTGTCCCCAACACTTTCTAAAAACTTCCTGGATTGCCTACACACTGCTGTATTGCCCTCCCAACAGATGTCAGGGTGATCAAAGTCCCCCATGAGAACCAGGGCTTGTGATAGGAAAACTTCCACTAGCTGTTTGAACAAAGCAACACTCCCTCCTGGTCTGGTGAACTATAGCAGACACCCACTATAGCAATCCTTATTGCTCTCTGCTCTAACCTTAATCCAGAGGCTTTCAACAGGCCTACCTCCAGTTTCATACTGGAGCTCTGAGCAATCATAGGCTCTTTTACATAAAGTGCAGCTCCTCCTTCTCCTCTGCCTGTCCTTCCTGAACAGTTTGTACCCATTCATGACAGTGTTCCAGTCATGCAAGCTATCCCAACAAGTTTCTGTTATTCCAGTTACATCACTGTCCCATAACTGCGCAAGGACTTCCAATTCATCCTGCTTGTTTCCCAGAGAGATGACTGTGGCAGGGTGTGGGGCCTAGGGCAAATCAGCCTGTGCGGGGCCCAGACGCAGCAGTGGTGGCAGGGGGGTGGGGGGAGTGGCAAGCAGCCAAATGTGAAGCCGGCCTGGCTCTGCAGGGCCCGCCAAAGTGCAGGGCCTGGGGCAGTCACCCTGATTTGCACCCCCCCCCTGCAGGGACAGACCTGCTTCTCAGGCTCCATGCATTTGTGTACAGGCACCTGAGGTAACT
This sequence comes from Alligator sinensis, assembly GCF_000455745.1. Classification (NCBI taxonomy): domain Eukaryota; kingdom Metazoa; phylum Chordata; order Crocodylia; family Alligatoridae; genus Alligator; species Alligator sinensis. The sequence continues at coordinate 649,787 of NW_005841985.1, forward strand.
AGTCAATTCCCCCGATTTCTCAGGAAGTAGGAAAACACTTCCCGTTTTGCCCCCTCCTGCTTCCTCTTCCTCCCCATCTCCTGCTTTCCCACTTACCTCAGGGCCTTGGTCTCCATCCCCTGGTGAACCTAGTTTAAAACCCTCCTCACTAGGTTAGTGAGCCTGTCTGTGAAGATGTAATTGGTCACATCTTGTCCCCAAAATCTTTACCCTTTGAGACATAGGCGACACATAGGGGGGGCACAGGGGGGCACATGGCCCCCCTGAGATTGGCCACTGCAGAAGGCACTGCCAGCTTCTGCAGGTGGTCACCACCCCCTCTCATTGACGATGTGGCTGCTGGTGGCTGTGAGCGATCCCCGCTTGCTGCCCACTGTAGAAACCATTGATGGTGGCTGCAGGCGGTCCCTATTCACTGCCACCAACATGGGTGGCAGCTTTGGGAGGTTCCTGCTCACCGCTGCTGACAGTGTGGGGCGTGGATGTGAGAGGTCCCTGCTCGCTGCTGCCAACAATGCCACTGGAGTCTACGGGTGGTCCCTGCTCACTGCCACGGTGCCCCCCAGTCACAGAAGGCACCAGTCATTCATGCTCTGAGACCATTGCCCAGTAGTGTATCAGAGATGACATGACTACTGTATTTGACCAGAAGCAGACCTAAAGTTGCAGCAAAGTTAGTTTAGATTGGCTATCTGGAAAAAGTTCTTCACTGTGTTAGCTTGCAGAACCCAAACAAACCACACTTTACCAGAAGAAACAGTGTATTACTTCAACCCAGTTCTGCAACATCTGTATAAATTGGATGCTTTAGCAGGGCTTTATGATACATTTATCTAAAGTTGATTCAACCAGCTATTAGATAAAAGCCCCACTAAAGCACCCAGTCTATACAGATGTTGGATGAACTGGGTCCAACTAAGGCGCTACCTCTTCTGGGCATGCACAGGGCTTGGTGCAGAAACACTCTGAGTTTAAAGTAAAGCACTGTTTTGGGGGAGGGGGGGGAGGGAGGGAGGTGTTAACATCTGCAAGCAGCCAGTGAGAATAGTGAGGCAGTGAAATAGACTGCCTAAGGAAGTTGTAGACTGTCGATCACTGGAGGTGCTCAAGAAAAGGTTGGACAGCCACTGGCCAGGGATGATCTAGGAATACCTATGCCTATTTTCTACCATAGGTATTTCCCATGCTTCTGGGCTTTGCTGATTGCTCCCTCCTCCACTTTGTTTTCTGCTACATGTATCAGGGTGTTTTTAAACCTTCCTAGAGGCATTGGGTGTTGGCTAAGGCTGGGGCCATCAACTGGGGTGTGCTGATTCTCCTGCTGGGAATAAAACCCCAAGTTCCTGACTAGAGGGTCTTGCCTGTCCAATCAGGGTCTATATTTAGGGTGAGGAAGGAATTTTGCCCCATGGTCAGATTGGTATGACTGTGGGGGTTGTTACCTTCCTCTGTAGCGGGTGGCAAGGCCTTCTGCCTGGGACCTCTTGAACATATGTCGACCACATGTGGGCTGCCATGGTTCCCCTGCTTTACCTGTAGGAGGTTAGGGTGTTAGGGCTATGTTGTGTCAGTGCTGATGGTAGTCTTATATAGAGTGTAGATTATGGTTGTATGGGATGGTTTGAATAGGGATGATCCTGACTCCAGCAGGGGGTTGGACTAGATGACCTCTGGATCCCCCTTCCAGCCCTACATCTCTATGATTCTATGACTCTGTATTCAAACTTGCTTTAATAAACTGTGTGTTTTGTAGTTCAGAAATCAATGCAAATTTTATTAGATGGAAAGAATAATCATAGGGTTAAAACCAGAAGGCCAGATCCCTCAGCTGATGTAAAACAACATGGATCCATAAACATCAGCAGAGATCCAGCAATCTGCACTGGCGAAGCATAGATACTAAAGACACAACTGATTTATATTTTTTCAGTAGAAGCCTTATTTGTAACCAAGTTTTTCATTATAAGCAGGAGTGTTATTCTCTATTCTATGTGGGGTTTACAGTACAAGAAGTCATCATTTTCCTTTAATAATATAGCTAGTTCATTCATTTATATGCTGGAATTGGGCATTATGCAACCCTAACCACAGGCGTTGTGGGGGGAAGCACTGGCATCCTGTGGCTCTTCATTGATGTTTGTGCATTAAAAGAAAATCTAGGAAACTAGGACAATTTGGTTAAAAAAGAAGGTTGTGTGAGTTTAAGTCTGCTCAAGGGCAACCTTAATTTATGTGCCAATAAGTTACACAAATATTTTCTCTACTATTCAATTAAGAACAAGTAGTTACCTTGGCAACTGCCACATTACATGGAACTTACCCTAGCTTTGAGTTCCAACAGAGTACTTTCCCTAAGAAAGGAACATACTCGTCTATCATGTAAATGTCTAATTTGTACACAGTTTTGAGAGAGAGGGAAAAACAACTGAATCTCCAACAAATTAACACTGCCCTTCTTTTCTACCAAAGGCAGATCTTGGCCTTTTTAAACTTGTGTCGTAGCTATTGAGCTTATTATGATTACATTTGTATGTTAAAAAACGAAAAGACTGAGAACATAAAATGTTTCTTTTTAGCTTGCAAAAGGAGTGGAGGGGTGGTGAAAATGAATGTGTGTGTGTTTCTTAGGGAGAGACAGGTGGCAGTCTTCTTCCATTCAGATTCGGTTACTATTTGCAAACAGGATGATCCATATGCTTGTATGTTATATGGTTCAGTTATAATGCTAATGATCATCCCTTTTATGGGCAAAAATTCAGTCTCAACTTGATGCATATCAATTACTATTTTCTTATCAACAATCACCTTACTCAGTGCTACAATTATGCTGCCGCAAAAGCCTTCAAAGGTTTTTTTGCTTCCAGCATGAAGGTCTAGACATAGACATTTGCTAACTATGTGGCTGCAAATAATTTCTCACTTTCTCAGCACCCCTCCCTGCATTCTAAGAAAATTTTGGTATAACTATCAGAGCCAAATACACAGCATTTGTGGGTATAGCAACGTACAGAAATGTAGTGAGGCGGAAAGAACCAATTTCCTCCTTCATTTTTGAAGGTATATGTAACAGGAGGGACGGCAGGGTCGCTATGCTATCCCCTGTCGCCTCTTCTACTGTGCCAAGCTTCTGACTTGCACCCTCCTATTCTTGCCCGCCACGACTTTGATGATCTGTGTTTTTATAGGGAGGCTACCTCTCTTCCATTTGGCCACAGTTCTCCTGCTCCGGGTGTCCTGTATATCTAAGCCTTGGGGCCTTCTCAGTACACCGCCCTTCTCACTGGGGCCTTCTCTGTAATGCTGCCCCTCTCACTGGGGCTCTCCACACCTACACTGGGGCTCTTCTCTGCAGCGCTGCCCTTCTCACCGGGCTCTTCTCTGGAGCTGGGGTCTGTACACCCCGAACTCATTGCCCTCACTGGGGCTGGGGTCCTTACTCTACCGTGAGTCCCCTATGAGGCCTCCTCCATCCCCTTATAGCCTCACCCAAACCACCGGTGATAAATGAACAGCAACATAAACACAAGCCCCTGGGCTACAAAGCAAAGATCATTAGCTCCCTCTAGTTGCCTCAGCAACCAGCACCTGAGGAGTCTTCCGGGCTCTCTTAGTAGCAGGCACCTTAGTGTCCTGCTACAGTATACATAGGTGTAGATACACAGCAGGATTACTATGGAGTAATTTAGCCCAGATTTTACTCCAAAATCAGGAGCAGACACATAATCAGTTCTTCCAGATTAGCTGCCTACAGTTGACACGATTATAGTGCCGGACCACTAGGTGAGGAGGGGAGTTAGTTTGCAAAGAGTAAGTGGTCATCCAGGGATGAAAATAACAAGAGGAGCAGACACCACCAGTACACTGGTCACATTCACACCAGTGTGTAGTTACTCTAACTTTCTGAGAGGTAACTTTACTGCAGAATGGAGTGACTTAAGCTGCATACACATATTCAAATGATCTGAAGTAATCTTCCTAGTAGTTTGTTTTCCTAGTAGAAAAATGTACCTGGTGACACCTGAACAAAAATTCCAACACTGAGTCCCTGAAAATTAGAGAGCTTGCAGTGCTTATGTTGCACAGCCAGGGAACTCCTGTGCAGACATCTCAGCATGCTCAGCAGGCTCTCTCTGCCTGGAGACAGATGGCAGGAGTCCCCAGGGCATCCCTGATTGACTGACCCAAACTACCCATCATCAGCCTTTCTCCCTGTTGTACAATGTGCAGATTATGAAGGAGGCATGTTCTGCTACTGTCTCAGCTGGAGCCATAGAGTCCAGTGAGCAACACACTGTTTTGGAGTGAGGAGTGGAGGTGGGAGAAGACCACCCTGGGATACTAGAGAATGTATATAGAAGCTCTCCAGGAAGTGATTTAACCTTGCTTGTTCCCAGGTTATTTTTCTCCCAGAGCAGCCATTTTTGCTCTGGAAAAAAATCCTGAGCATCTATACACTCACAGTTTCAACTGGGAGAGCAGCAGCTCTTCTAGGAAAAACTGAATGTTTGTATATGGCCTTACACTGATGTAAGGCTATATACATTGTGCATCAGCTCCATTTCTTCTATGGAAAAAAGTACATTTAATTAGTAGTTAACATGTTACGTGTCAATGCCCACTGTAAATTTCTCTATAACTAAGGCTGCAACCAGCTTTATTATAAAACCCTACTTTTACCACCCGCTAAACAAAACATCTTTTGCTTAATGTTCATTTCCCTCAGATCTCACCTATAGTTGAAGAAATTTCAGATTATTGTTTAGCCCAGTCCTATTCCTCTTCATAGCAATGGAAGTTTTTACCACTGAATTAAATGGCAACAAGATCTGATTCAGTGTCCATGAGCATATTGCCTCTCTTTGCTGCTTGCAGTTTAGAAAGGACAAAAAATATTCCTATAGCTTCCCAGTTCTTCTAGCACAACTATTAGAGACCTGGAACTCAAAGACGGGAGGTTATGTTATGTCTTATCAAGGAAGGGTCATGCATATTTTTCAGCCTTGAGGCCGTGCTTATGTCGGGTGTCAAACATACAGCTCATGCGCCAGATCTGGACATGGAGGCATTTCACCTGTGGGGCTTCCTGAGGTGCCAGAAATTTGGAGGCAGGGCTGCTGTACAATTCCCTGCTATGGAATTCCTATAGGCTTAAATGTTGGCAATGGGGGGCAAGGGACAGTTACATGAACTTCTACACTACCACTGCCACTGCTGCTCACTGCCCCCACTGCAATTCACCCCACTGCCACCTCTGGGTCTAGGTCGGCCTCAGGAGACTCTTAGTGATCTAGATCCAGCCTGCAAGGAGCCCCATAGTTCAGATCTGGCCTGGGGGTACAGGCAAGTTTGACACCTCTGTTATATGTAAATTTGTGCTAAATCAATACCATAACACTCATCCTATGACACTGCAGGCTGTTCTCAAGAAAAAGTGGTGCTAAATGCATCAGCAGAAACTTGTACTTTCCATTCATAAATAGATATACTGATAATATTCCAATATTACAATGTGGGTGAAAAGAAAAATATTTAGATCCAAAAATGAAAATAACCAAAAGTAATACATAATTCACCCTAACTCCTACAAATTCAGTTAGAGTCAAAGTGTGATGGTGATGAAATGTACAATTCTTTATGACTGATAAAATAAATGTGCATGGTTATTATGTGGTCAGGGTAAGATTTATGAAGCCCTTCATTATTTATTTCCTTTAGGAGCTAGAGTTGTAAATGATGTGCTAGGTAAACACATGGCTGTCATGTAGCAAGCTTATCTGGTTTTTGTTTCAGCTCACTCCCACACTTAATTGCATGCTTTCTGTATCCAGCCTCCCCAATCTCCTACTAATTACAGGTTGTAATGCATGAATCTCTTCAACTGTCTAGCTATTCTGAATTTGGAATTTTAAAATCTTTATAAAGCGTTTGGTCTGAGAACTCATTGGATGGGGGTGGGATGGGAAATGCAGGTCCCTGCCTGTGTATGGGCACAGTGTGTATCAATTTATTTTTAGACAGTCAGTACTGAAACAATTCTGCTATCTCTGGGTTTCTTCTCTTTGCCATTAGCTGATCAGTTTACCTGAGGTGCTGCTGTACAGGGCTCTTTAGGGTTGATGTGAGAACTCAGGCCCTGGCTTATTCAAGGAAATAAAGTTCTACAGCTGAATGCTGATTTGGTTGCCAACTTATTTTCTTACAGTTGGATAAATAAGTAAATGTAGATTTTATAATTATGTTTTATATCTAAGGATGGTGATGAGTCTCTTGGCCTACCCATCCACTGAGATCTTTTGGCTTGAAAGCATAGAGCGTAAGACCAGCCTTCAGGTAGATGTCAAACATTGTCTTCTCCTGTTCTAGTCAACATAATTGATGAAACATCTGTGAAATCTTCAAGTTTGCTCTCTACTCCAATCCCTAAAATTCACCATCCTACAAATCCCTGACCTGTCCAACTATAGAGCTTTCCTACACAGATACGTTGTATTATCCAATCTCCAGGAGGCATCACATACTTAATTTTCCACAGAGCCATAAGACTCTAAGCCAGCCTATCAGAGCAACAGCTTTCAGCATTATATTTCCCACACCCTCCTCATCCCCATTTTAATTAATCAAGTACCACCCAATGCTAGCCAGAAAAGGACATAACTTTATTTACATAATAAGGAAAGAACACAGTAATAACCATCATTATTCATAATCACTTCACTAAATCAGCACAGAGAGTATACAGCACACAGCTAATATCTTTTAAGAAATGTTTGGACGCATGTCTTGCTGGGATCCTTTGCCCCTAGCTGACTTCTTGCCCCTGGGGCAGGGGGCTGGACTTGATGATTTTCTGAGGTCCCTTACAGCCATAATGTCTATGAAATCTATGTAGTTGTTGATCAGGAAATCTATTATTTAAAAAGCTTTAAAGATGAGCTGAAGTGTTGTTTTTTTTAATTGCTAAAAGAATGTGTCTTGCCCAATACATAAGGGTATCAGTATAACGTAGCTCTACTCTTATTGCTGGCTAAGTTCAGATCAAGTGGCTTCCAGGGTGCTCAAATACCATGGGTAACAGCCCCCAAATTCTGTCCCTTTGTGAAGTCTAAGACACCAAAATACAATCTGTAATACTTCATTTGATTCTGCCCCCCACTTTGGCAACAATTTAGCTGTAATACTTTAAACTCAGTTAAAATAACCACCCTTGGTCAACTTCATTAAATTATAGTACTTTTTTGACAACACTCCCACCATTTCATGAGCTGGAAAACAGCAATGTGTGTGAAGTGCCTGGGGTACTAACTGACCTATTTGAAATTCTACTGCTCTTATTTAATTAGCAAAGGTTGGTCATAGATTCATAGATGTCATCCACCTCTCTGGTATGCCTAGGTATGCTTTGAACTTACTGGAGACTGGCATACTCATTCCTAAAAGTGTTCATAGATTATCCTAGACGTGTCCATGAACCAAAGCCCTAGATTTGAATACCTGTGAAGTTTGGTCCTATTTTCATAATGGACAGAACCAAATCTTGAGTTTTCAGACTCCTGATTCAAGGATTTGAATCCAAACTTTGTGGCTCTGGATGATCTTTAGTTCACAATTGCTCCTTTCGTTACCTACCAAGAAGAGAGACCAAAATGTGCATTTACACTTCCCTACTGTTCTGCCCATGGTTCAGTGTGAACACCACCTACCAGGTTGCCTAATTCTATCATCTCATGAGGCCTAATTGCACAGCTAAAATAATTTCTCCACTAGTTCTAATGAAACATACACCATGAACAATAGTAAGTTAATAATTATAGTAATTGTTCTCATTCTGGCTCATGAAGCCTGAGGTTAGAAAGAATTTAAAGAATGATGGAGTGAAAAGGCAAAAAGTAAAGAATTATGCTATAGAAACAGCATTAGCTGTAGCTCAGATGCTGGGCACCAGGAATATAGGGCCTGTCCAAAGTCCATTGTAAACAGTTAAGAGTCTTTCCTTTGATGTTAGTGGGTTATGCTGAACCTTCAGTGCCACTCCTTATTCCTCCAATAATGCAAATTATTTCAGTGTGTTGTTGCTGTCATAGCACCCATGCCTACTTCCATCACAGGATATGAATTAATAAACAAGTAACACAGAGTTAAAAGGGAAGCCATACCACACATTGCCTGTTCCACAGCAACTGTTTCATATGTCCACTCTTATCCTTAGGAAGTTAACCATATTAACTTAGCCTCATTTCATTTGAACAAGCTGCCCCAGTTTAGCTTTCATTTACCACAGGATAGCAACGGACATACAGATCAGCTAATGCATAATACAGTACGTCTTTCTATTTTCAAGCCAGCTTACTGTGCCAATTGTTTTTCATGCAGTCTTCTGAGCAGTTGTTGCATCATAAGTCTCTTGTCCTCCTTTTAACTTAATATAATTTGTTTGTCTACCTGCACTCAGCATTAGGGCCTGATTCAGCAGGGAGCATAACATACATTCAGTGTTATGCATATCTATAATCGTATCATTTTTTGACAGAGCCTCTCTCAGCTCCTTTACTCTTAAGCATGTGCTTCTGTGATTTTCTGAATTGGGGCCTTAGGGAAAAGCTTCCCCTTATAAATGACACTGGGTCTAGGAATAGACCCTTAGGGTACCTATACATCTGCTTGATGTCTGCTCAATTAATCGAGTCTGCTGGAACATGCTAATTAGCATGCTCCCACAGCCACTGCATCATGTACATTCAGTATCCCCATGCTTCAACATGGCAGCAGGGACACTTTAACGAAAACTCATCAAATGAGTTTTAGTTAAAGCACCCCTGCTGCCATGTTGAAGCATGGGACGCTGAATACACATGGTGCTATGGGCATTTAATTAGAGTGGCTCTCAGAATTGCTCTATTTAAAGCACCCCCTCTCCACCCCGGAGCATGTTGTAAATACACCCTTATGATCAAATCTAAGGTCTTCA
>NW_005841985.1:658761-682251 GCF_000455745.1 Alligator sinensis
GAAGTTTGCCCATATATGACCTACGGGGTAAAACATTCCAGGATCAAGCCCTTATATTTTGCTTTGTGTAGAAAAGGCACCTTGCAAATGCTCTTCTTTGAGCTTCAGCATCTGCTACTCATCAAAAAGGGCCTGCCAGCTTACTTTCTGTAACAAATTAAATGAATTGTCTAATTTTCCATATAGTAATTATTCTCAGAAATGTGGCCAAATTCATTTTTTTTAGTTTCATTTAAGAAAAAGAATAAATTCATCCTTCAGTTCCAGCATTTCCACAGATGTGTCATAAGCACAAAAGCCATTTCTGCCATTAATCATTTCCTTCAGAGTTTTCTTATGGATTTGAATTAAATACGTGACTTAACATTCATGTTCTGCATGTATTAATTATTCAGCTGCATAATACAGTACGTCTTTCTATTTTCAAGTCAGCTTACTGTGCCAATTGTTTTTGATGCAGTCTTCGTGAGCACAGAAAGCCCATACAGTGACCCACAACTTGCTATACTAGTTGTAAATGGAAACTTTTTGAACAAGTTCCATCAGCTTTACAATGGTCTCATTTATTATGCTAGAGTTAAGAGGAAAGTTTTCTCTTTTATATTTGTAGAAATAATGTGAAACTGAAGCATAGGTAGGAAGACACAATTAGAACCATAGAGACACCCTAGGTTTTCCTCTCTCCTATTTGTAAGGGATAGACAGCTATTTCCTTCACAAAAATAATAAGCCAAATGCACCTCTTAATTACAGTGGTGCCACCCTATTCAATTTTTCAATGGGGTGGCAACGATGTAACTGAGAGCTGAGTTTGGCACAATGCATTTTGTTCAGCCATCTGCCAAATTTAATGAAGTGATAGGGAATCTTTTAAGCTGGATTTGGCCTGCGTCATCTAAGTGGGGGAAGTGTTCCCATTATATGCCAGACATGCTTTTGGGTCGAGATCAGATTTGCTTGGTTGATTGAATTCAAGGTATTTCACCTTCATGGCAACATCATATTAGATAATATATTACAACATTATTTTAAGTTCCAGAAGGATCAGCCAACTTTGATTCAGATGGTAATAAGTCAAATTCTCTATGGGTGTGGGTACACCAGTGCTTGAAGCCCTTTCTAAAGGGGAATGTTTCAAAAGGGCAGCAGTTGGTACATTCTAATTGTTCTTTGTGAACGAGATGTGAACATTTCAATTCACCAGACCTTTAAGGGGAAAAACAAAAAGTCAGATTTCTCCTGGAACAAAGCCTTTTATTCTACGATCCTACCGACTGTACAAGCCCATTGTCCCTCTTTAAGTACCTGTGAAGCATCTGAGATAGCACTTTCTCCTGGAGCAATTGTGGCTAATTTGAGTTAACTGCCATTTATTCAAGGGACAAGCTGTGTGTGTAAAGGGCTATGCTGCTCCTAGGTATTGTCTTGGATCTATCAGAACTGGCCCAAAGCAACATCCGTTTTTGCCCTAACTCTTCTTCATCCAGGGTTAAAGCTGGAGTGGGTTTGCTGAACTTGAATTGTTCTTAGCTTGTTGACACATAACAATTAGAAGGTACCAGCTGCTGCTCTTTTGAAAGGGCCCCAAGCCTTTGTGTGTTCACACCCTACTTCTCTGACTCCCACAAAAGGCTGTAGAGGCAGCATTAAACTAAATTAAGGTCCTTCATCTGGTTTTTGTTCAGCTCTATTGTTTGCGCTAACCTCTGCTGGTATCATTTGGAGATCCACCAGCTCCAGAAATTAGGACACCCAAGATAGATCTCTCGTTTTCATTACAAACTAGCTGGCTCTCTCAAACCAGTTAGGAACAAGTTTTTACTGGAATTTTCTCTTGGAACAGGAAATCAGAAAGAGGTGGGAATGGCGTTACTGGTACTGAGAACTCAATAGAGCAGGGATACAAGTATTATCAACTTTTTCCATAGCAGGACATGCCCCAGAAATTCTACCCTCAACTAGCTGGAATTTTTCCAGGGCTCTTCACATCTTTAGCAATATTGAAAAGGCAATGTGAACGATCCCATAACACGTTTTACAACTCTGCTGGTAGTCCTTGCCCTTAGTATGAGAACCCCAGACATAGAAGAGGAACATGTAATGCAGCAATATTATTTTTAGAGGCCCTAACTGATACTGTGCCTATATTTTGTTAGGCCCTACAAGAACACAAAACACCCACTCCAGAAAAGCCACCAACTGTTGAGCTCATAAACGTACTGTGCTCAGGGGTGATGGCTTCAAACATGCCAGACAGACAGCTGTGTGAGTCCTACTTCTCTATTTGGAAGCAGTGTAGCCATGTTTTCATGATGCTAGGGTCAGAAAACTGGCACTGGCACTCAATAGTGCTAATTAGACAACCCTCAGAATTCACTGCTTTTAGCTGAGGGGTAGCAAGTATTAAGTACTTCAGCCTGTTTGAGGATGCCATTGCCTCATTTCTTTTGAGTCTCAGTCTGGGGTCTGAACCACAAGACCACTGTTGCCATAATAATATCACCAGTTTCCACTACTGGGCAAACTGGGTGGGGTACTTGGCTTAGCATCCAGAAAGACTTCTTTTATAGCCAAGGCACTGGGAGCTGCAGTAATTGGAGAAGTGGGATTGTGGTAGATGGAGACAATTTGACAGAGTGAGGGTCAGTGGGTTTCATAATGAATATATCTTGTGCAATATGCAAGTGAAACATATAAAGGATGTGTTTGAGCAATGGTCTTCAAGATTTTTAGATTTGAGACACCCCTGAATATACTCAAGACACCCATCAGAAAATGCCAGCTTGTCGTTTTCACGCTTCTTTTGACACTAGAAAAAAAATAGATTAATTTTCTATTGCAAAGAACTCAGAAAGACCACAACTATGGATTTCTATTTGAAATCTGTGGGTTTATTTTGTGAATCGTGTTTGCATACCTAACAGTGCTAACACTGTGTGGTGCCCTGCAGCACCCTTGAAAGGATCTGAAGGCACCCCAGGGTGCCGTGGCACCCTGGCTAACAATCATTGAGTTAGGGCATGCTGAAATGCTATCACACAACACTTCTTGTGTTTGGTCATGCAGCTGGCATGATCAGGCCTTTGTGGCTTATTGTTTCTTGTGTCTATGTCTTCTTGTGCTTGCTGTTCAAGTTGCAGCTGCTACTGCTAGTTTTATTTTTCCTCCTTGGCCCTGATCTTGTCATAGCAACATAAAGAAGCCTCAGAATTAATTGAGTAGGCTTAGGTTTTATTTCCCAAGGGAGAACAATAACATTGTGGGGTGCTTCTTCCCATTCCTATGTCAGGGTCTTGGCATACTTCTTCCTCTGAAATGGCAGAAATAAAGGTATTGCAGCTGGGCCTGTCACTTTCCACTTGAGTATAAAGACAGTCTCCTCTGGAGATAGGATGTTAGAACATGGGGTGATCTGAATATTTCTCACTTGACTCATTCCCTTCTTTCTTCCCTCAAGAGATACAACAACAACAACAACATGCCCAGGGCACAAGGGACACAAGCAGTGCTGGGACCACTAAGCAAATGAGTGGTCCGAGTAGACACAATAGGCAAAGAAAAGGTTAGCTGGGAATGATTTGATACATGTAGGCACTGAGTTGGCCCTGGAGCTTCATCCCCTACATTGCTTGTAGGTTAAACTAGAGTAAGAAGCAAGGAGCTAGCACGCAGAGTCCTGAGTCTAATAACAGACAGAGGGCTCTATGTCTTATCTATTATATTGCTGATGTAGGCAAATTGTGCAACCCACCAACATGCTATTCATAATGTGTAAAATAAGGAAGTTATTGCTGAACAGAATCAAAATAATAGTTTAATATGATCTCTCTGAATTTCAATGAGAGAATTCAGTACAAAAGCCAGCAGCCAGGAACTAGCATCTGAAGTAGTTCCTGGAGGAACAGGGCCCCACTAATACAGGCTTCAGTGTACAGTAAGGGTCTGCCAATAATTCACCTGCTACTACCGTTTGTCACTCCATGGCACAGCCAACACAACCGCTTACAAGTAACCCAAGTCAATCTGTGACTGTACACCAACGTCAACATCCATATGCACCACATTGCTAAAACCCCGTTGATAGCAGTACATTCTGGAAAATCTGTGCAGTTTATCCCCCCACTGCCCCACAGCATCTCCTGGAAAGTATATGCAATGAGCCGTGCCAACAAGGGGCAGTGCATTCTGGGATGCTCTAGCACACAGAGAGCTGCAAGCAAACATACCTAGCCAAGCCAATTACAATAGCATTGTTAGGTTGCCCTGCCCCCACACTAAAAAAGGAAACTGCACTGAACCAGTTACAGGAAGACAACTTCGTGCCAGCCAAGGCTCCTGGTAAAACATCATGAGCTGCCATGGACAGAGTTTTAATCCTATAATGTGTGGGTTTGGATTAAATTTAGCACAGTAATCATGTTACACAGACAATATAAACTTACTCAAGAGTTTTATAGCTTCAGAGTTCATTAGTCCACTTCACTTAGGAGTGAGCCATTTGCCCATTAACATAGTGCTTGAACAGCTTAAAATAGTAAAAAATTTAACAACACAGTATTACAATCCCCATCTATAAAATGGGAAATTGAAGTACAGAAAAACAAGTGGCTTGTCCGACGTTACACAGGAAAACTGTGGCAAGACAGACCAGTGAATGAATTCCATTATTTAAGGCTGATGAACTAATTACTGGACTGCCTTTCCACCATAGTAAAAGACAATAATGATGGTATATTTTATAAATTTTGTTTGCGATTTTTCTGCAAGAAACATTGAAGAAAGAGCACAACCAGCTTGCAAGCCACACTCAAAAAGAACAGAAAATATCCACAAAATGCAGAGTGCATGACAGTTTAAATCAGCCACTCCCAGACGGGAATATTTTCATGAGACTTGAAAATCAATCCATTTTAAGTAGCACACTCCTGAATTTCTCAAGTCAAATATTTTCCAGTTGTTACAGTATTCAGAAGTGTTAATATTGCCACGTATAATCAGCACTCATTTTATGTTTATTTAGTTCACTCATTCCCAACTATCATCCAATAGACATGACTTCCTCCAGAGTTCACCATTTAAATCCTTCTAGAGATATGTCAGTGGAGAGTACTTCAGACATTTCACTCCTATCCTCAGGAAAATGAAGTGCTGCTTTTAGCATTTACAGTCTCTGAAAGTAGAGCTGCAGCTCATACAACTGTGCTGAAGCTGCTAAAAAACTTAATTTGCATTATTAATATTCTTTCATATTAAAATAAATATTTGTACCATCTATTTCCTAATAGAGTGCTATCTAGTTAATTTCTGAAAAAGAATATAGACAGCTGTTAAAAAGGTTAAAATTTGAACTATTAAATATATCAAACCCACACCACAATGAATCTAAATCAGTAAGTGCCATACGGTGTTATATCAGGACTGTTGTTTGATATAAAACAGCAATAAAAAAGCCTCAAGTTTAGTAATACAATGCAGTATAATATGGTACAGTGTGTAATTATAAAAGCTTTTCAAGTTTGAAGATTTCTGTTTAGTTTCTAGATTATCTCATAAAATTATCTTTGCCTCATGACAAATCACAGCCTAATGCTGTTGGTGGCATCTGTTTCCCATACCTGAGATTGCAGAAATCTTTTGCTGGCTACAACTTCCAGAAAAGTTACCCATGTCGCATGAAAAACTCAATTGCAAGTCTAACTGCATCTAATTGAAACTAGCTCTATTTCCAGCTGAAAGCAGCAGCAAAATACAAGTCATCAGGCAGTGCTCACAGCAAGCACATCCTGACTTGTATTTAAGCTGCAGCTTTACCGTTCTGAAAGATCACTTACAAAATAAATGTTATGTTTGAATGTATAGACTTCAGAATAGTTGGTTGACAAGCAAATTCATTCATTAATATTCTGTTTCTTAAGTTTTATACCAGGGATCAGCAACCCCTGGCACGCATGCCAGTTACTGACACGCGGAGACATTTTCCCTGGCACACCAGGAGGTGTGAGAGAACATTGTTTAAAAAAATGTTTTTTTAAGTTGCTGCTCTGGGCTCTTTCAAGCAGCCACAGGTCACCAGCAGGCACCAGGGGCAGAGCTGGGAGAACACAGGCAGAGCCGCTGTCCATGTTCGGCAGACCCCACCCCCCATCCCCTGGCTGCACCCTCTGGCCTGGCCCAGCCCCTGAAGGGAGTTGCAGGGGAGGTTGAAGCAGGCATGGGGGAAGGTGTTGTGGGCAGGCCAGCCTGGCTGGGAGGTGGGGGCTCCCCTGGGCCTCCGCAGGTTTGGGCCGTGGCAGGCAGGCAGGGGGGCCTGGCAGCACCCGAGGGGGGGCCTGGCCCAGCCCAACCCAGCCCGCACAGCTCAGCCGGGATGGGGGGCAGCTGCCCTGCCCTTGCGCTGTCTGCATAGGGCAGGATGCTGGGCTCAGGGAGCTTCTGGCTCTAGGGTCAGCTTCCTTGCATGCCGGGCACAGCACGAGCAGGGCTGAGCACCCCCAGTGCAAAGGCCTGGCCACAGGAGCTCCCAGGAACAGCTGCCCGGGCCCTGGCTTTCCCCTCCAGGGGCTGGGGTCAGGGCTGAGCACCCCCAGTGCAAAGGCCTGGCCACAGGAGCTCCCAGGAACAGCTGCCCGGGCCCTGGCTTTCCCCTCCAGGGGCTGGGGTCAGGGCTGAGCACCCCCAGTGCAAAGGCCTGGCCACAGGAGCTCCCAGGAACAGCTGCCCGGGCCCTGGCTTTCCCCTCCAGGGGCTGGGGTCAGGGCTGAGCACCCCCAGTGCAAAGGCCTGGCCACAGGAGCTCCCAGGAACAGCTGCCCGGGCCCTGGCTTTCCCCTCCAGGGGCTGGGGTCAGGGTTGGTGCAGGTTCGTACTATGCGTACTACTATTCCTGAGGAGCCCTGGCTGGCTCGGCCCCAAATGACGCCTGCAGCAGCTGTTGCCAAAACCCAGAGGGCTCCTGCTGCAGCCTAGGGAGCTCTGCCACACTTGCACTGCAGCCAGTGCACACAGAGGCTGAGCCAGAAGACCCCTTAGCCCAGCATCCTGCCCCGGCCAGGCGGTGTCCCCTTGTGGGCAGGGTGGCTCTGCCCCATGCCCACAAAGCTGCATGGGCTGAGTCAGGCTGTGCTGGGTCCCACCTCTGGTGCCTCCGTGCACCCACCACAGCCCAAGTCTGGGACATCCCCTACTTCCCGCCCAGCTCCCAGCTGCCACCTTCCCAAGGGCCTGGCCAGGTCGCCCTCCCTGTGGAACTTCCCTCCATATCTGATTCTCTCTATATGGCTGGGGCCTAGCACTGGGTGCCCCGGTGCTGCCCCTGCCTGGATGGGAAGGGGCATCCATCTCTCCAAGCCCTGGCTGGGCCCTCCATCCCAGCCCTAGCCCAGGTTCCTCCTGCTCCAGGACTGTCAGCGAGGCCTGAGCTCCCCAGCCCTGGCAGATGCTGCTGGGGTGTCACTGCTTCCCTCCACGAGCTACTGCCCTGGCCGCACAGGGCTTTTCTTTTCTTTTTTCTCCTTTTTCTCTCCTCTCTCTCTCCCCTGTTTTGTCTCTTTTTCTTTTTTTCTCTCTCCTCTTTCTTTTTTCTCTCTCTCTCCTCTTTTTCTCTTCTTTCTTTCTCTTTTTTTTCTTTCTCTCATCACAACATGTTTAACAAAAAGAATACACAAGAACAATGGCAGTATATGAAGTTTTACGTATTGTCATCAGGTTTCGAATGTTTAGAACACCTGGTATTTACCATAAAAAGAAAAAGAGCAGCATTTATGATTACTAACTATATTAATATGCAATGCACCCTGCCATGTATCTCCCACCCTGATTTTCTTTTTGTAGCATGCCAGCACTCCGGCAGCTTACAAGGTAGACATTGCGGTTTTTTCGGCACTTTGGCTAAAAACGTTGCCTACCCCTGCTTTATACCATATGAAGAATTTAAAAATTTTCACCAAATGAGACATCTTATTTGGCTAATTAAAATCCTTGAGACAGCACATTTCAAATGCTGGTTATTCAGAAACTAAATTTCTGTTTAGAACACTCAAATGATACATATCTCCCAATTCTGGAGTGCTCAGGCCCATTCATTATTAAATGGCTTCAGTGGGATTTAGAATCATAGGGCCATCCAAATCATTGTCAACATATCCATCAACTTTAATGATATCAGGATTTGATCAATCATGCTTGAAGTCAATGATCTATGCTACCCACAGTATGAAACTGACTCGAAAAGCTACAAAGGATATATTCCAATTAACTGTGTAAGTTTACATGAAGTAATCAATCCATTTTATAGATCATTAATATGAATAAGAAAATATGAGGCCCTTGGTCCTGTTACAGTCTATCAGATCATGATACAATATTGGGGAATTGCACCTATCTGAAAGAAAAGTAGTACAACAGATTGTGTCATCTCCAAGTCCTTCCATTTACAATATCAATCAGATCTTG
This sequence comes from Alligator sinensis, assembly GCF_000455745.1. Classification (NCBI taxonomy): domain Eukaryota; kingdom Metazoa; phylum Chordata; order Crocodylia; family Alligatoridae; genus Alligator; species Alligator sinensis. The sequence continues at coordinate 667,213 of NW_005841985.1, forward strand.
AAATCAACATTATAAAAAGGCCTTTTACAATCATGTATTTGTGAAGTTAATATAGTATGCGTATTACTATTCCTGAGGAGAAAGTAAAGTAAGAATGATGTTGTAGCTATGATGGTCCAGAAATTATTATGCTAGGCAAGGATTTCTTAGGGTGATATCTTTTATCAAGCCAAGTATGTGGACAAAGTAGTTAGCGTATGGCTAAATACAGACAGTGAAAAAGCTCAAGGCTGAATTGATTCAGTCTTCGCAGGTTAGTCTAAGCTACATAAATTGAACAGATAAGCAAATGAACAGACATTAACTTTTATTCCTGAAAATGCAGCCTCATGCCTGCCGTGGCTCAGGCCAGAAGCCAGGGGGGCACCAGAGCATACCTCCCTGTTCTGCTGGAGCTGACAGCTTGGTCCAACTTTAGTCCACCAACCTGCAAGGTGGGGTTTGCAGGGGAGGTGCAAAGTATCCTGGGATGCTGGAGAACTGTGAGTTAACTTGAATCTGGAGGGGATCTGGGACAGAAGTTCAATAAACCAGTTTAACCTGAATCAGTTAAGTCTGATACTACATCCATCCAGGTTTATCTTAAACTAGTTTCAGCCATTTTGAAAGAGTTTATGCACACTGAACTTCTGTTGTGTTACAGATTTGAACTGGTTTCCAATCACTTATACCAGTTTATGTGTAATTTCTGTCCCTAGCCTATGAGAAGAAAGTAGCTACTTTAGATGTGTTATCACATTACCAAACCTGAATATTTCAAAGTCCCTTTTTATTTTACATATAAAGGAGATGTTCTGATCTCCATTATACAATATGCACAATCACATGTTCCATATAAACCCAGTTTAGAAAAAAAGGAGTGTCAAGGATTTATCTTTACACTCCTTTTATAAAATTGGACAAATTAATTGGAACAAGTGTCAGCCTGCAGCATGTTTTTGGAGGCAAGAAATAAAAAACAAGGAATATGGCTTACATAAAAAATAACTGAAGAGCAGAAGGAGGGCCCTGGCTTTCCCCTCCAGGGGCTGGGGTCAGGGTTGGTGCAGGTTCGTACTATGCGTACTACTATTCCTGAGGAGCCCTGGCTGGCTCGGGCCCACATGACGCCTGCCGCAGGTGTTGCCCAAACCCAGAGGGCCCCCGCTGCCCGGGAGCTCTGCCACACTTGCACTGCAGCCAGTGCACACAGAGGCTGAGCCAGAAGACCCCTTAGCCCAGCATCCTGCCCCGGCCAGGCGGTGTCCCCTTGTGGGCAGGGTGGCTCTGCCCCATGCCCACAAAGCTGCATGGGCTGAGTCAGGCTGTGCTGGGTCCCACCTCTGGTGCCTCCGTGCACCCACCACAGCCCAAGTCTGGGACATCCCCTACTTCCCGCCCAGCTCCCAGCTGCCACCTTCCCAAGGGCCTGGCCAGGTCGCCCTCCCTGTGGAACTTCCCTCCATATCTGATTCTCTCTATATGGCTGGGGCCTAGCACTGGGTGCCCCGGTGCTGCCCCTGCCTGGATGGGAAGGGGCATCCATCTCTCCAAGCCCTGGCTGGGCCCTCCATCCCAGCCCTAGCCCAGGTTCCTCCTGCTCCAGGACTGTCAGCGAGGCCTGAGCTCCCCAGCCCTGGCAGATGCTGCTGGGGTGTCACTGCTTCCCTCCACCAGACACTGCCCTGGACCAGCAGGCCCAAGCCACAGCTGGTAGTGGTGGGAGATGTGGGCGGAGAGGGACACATCCTCTTTCTTTTTCTTTGTTTTTCGCTCTCCTTTTTCTTTCTCTCTCTCATCTTTTTTCTCTTTCTCTCTTTTCTTTTCTTTTTTCTCCTTTTTCTCTCCTCTCTCTCTCCCCTGTTTTGTCTCTTTTTCTTTTTTTCTCTCTCCTCTTTCTTTTTTCTCTCTCTCTCCTCTTTTTCTCTTCTTTCTTTCTCTTTTTTTTCTTTCTCTCATCACAACATGTTTAACAAAAAGAATACACAAGAACAATGGCAGTATATGAAGTTTTACGTATTGTCATCAGGTTTCGAATGTTTAGAACACCTGGTATTTACCATAAAAAGAAAAAGAGCAGCATTTATGATTACTAACTATATTAATATGCAATGCACCCTGCCATGTATCTCCCACCCTGATTTTCTTTTTGTAGCATGCCAGCACTCCGGCAGCTTACAAGGTAGACATTGCGGTTTTTTCGGCACTTTGGCTAAAAACGTTGCCTACCCCTGCTTTATACCATATGAAGAATTTAAAAATTTTCACCAAATGAGACATCTTATTTGGCTAATTAAAATCCTTGAGACAGCACATTTCAAATGCTGGTTATTCAGAAACTAAATTTCTGTTTAGAACACTCAAATGATACATATCTCCCAATTCTGGAGTGCTCAGGCCCATTCATTATTAAATGGCTTCAGTGGGATTTAGAATCATAGGGCCATCCAAATCATTGTCAACATATCCATCAACTTTAATGATATCAGGATTTGATCAATCATGCTTGAAGTCAATGATCTATGCTACCCACAGTATGAAACTGACTCGAAAAGCTACAAAGGATATATTCCAATTAACTGTGTAAGTTTACATGAAGTAATCAATCCATTTTATAGATCATTAATATGAATAAGAAAATATGAGGCCCTTGGTCCTGTTACAGTCTATCAGATCATGATACAATATTGGGGAATTGCACCTATCTGAAAGAAAAGTAGTACAACAGATTGTGTCATCTCCAAGTCCTTCCATTTACAATATCAATCAGATCTTGAAATCAACATTATAAAAAGGCCTTTTACAATCATGTATTTGTGAAGTTAATATAGTATGCGTATTACTATTCCTGAGGAGAAAGTAAAGTAAGAATGATGTTGTAGCTATGATGGTCCAGAAATTATTATGCTAGGCAAGGATTTCTTAGGGTGATATCTTTTATCAAGCCAAGTATGTGGACAAAGTAGTTAGCGTATGGCTAAATACAGACAGTGAAAAAGCTCAAGGCTGAATTGATTCAGTCTTCGCAGGTTAGTCTAAGCTACATAAATTGAACAGATAAGCAAATGAACAGACATTAACTTTTATTCCTGAAAATGCAGCCTCATGCCTGCCGTGGCTCAGGCCAGAAGCCAGGGGGGCACCAGAGCATACCTCCCTGTTCTGCTGGAGCTGACAGCTTGGTCCAACTTTAGTCCACCAACCTGCAAGGTGGGGTTTGCAGGGGAGGTGCAAAGTATCCTGGGATGCTGGAGAACTGTGAGTTAACTTGAATCTGGAGGGGATCTGGGACAGAAGTTCAATAAACCAGTTTAACCTGAATCAGTTAAGTCTGATACTACATCCATCCAGGTTTATCTTAAACTAGTTTCAGCCATTTTGAAAGAGTTTATGCACACTGAACTTCTGTTGTGTTACAGATTTGAACTGGTTTCCAATCACTTATACCAGTTTATGTGTAATTTCTGTCCCTAGCCTATGAGAAGAAAGTAGCTACTTTAGATGTGTTATCACATTACCAAACCTGAATATTTCAAAGTCCCTTTTTATTTTACATATAAAGGAGATGTTCTGATCTCCATTATACAATATGCACAATCACATGTTCCATATAAACCCAGTTTAGAAAAAAAGGAGTGTCAAGGATTTATCTTTACACTCCTTTTATAAAATTGGACAAATTAATTGGAACAAGTGTCAGCCTGCAGCATGTTTTTGGAGGCAAGAAATAAAAAACAAGGAATATGGCTTACATAAAAAATAACTGAAGAGCAGAAGGAATAGTTTAAGGCAGAGGTGTCATATTGATTTTGTCCCCTGGGCTGGATCTGGACTGCAGGGCTCCTTGTAGTTTGGATCCAGACCCACCTCTAGCAGCAGGGGAGAGGTGTCAAAGAGCAACAGGGGTTAAAGCAGCAGCTGCTCACCTCTCTCTGCCTAAATGCATTCCCAATGGGGCTCTGCACTCTGGACTTCGGCAATGAGCCGTGCCCCCTGAATCCCCAGTTTTTCCAGGAGCCCCAAGCACCAGGAGCTGCAAGCCTGCAAGGCTGCATGGCTGCAAGGCTGAATCCAGCCTACAGGCTGTATATTTGACAACCTTGGTTTAAAGCATGGCATGAGTAGGACTAAGGAAAGCTGGGATCTAGCACTAACTCTGCCAGAGAATTCACAGCAATTTGGAATGTTCCCTGTGCTTCTGATCAGTGACTCAGGGGGGATGATATTTTCCTCGCACAGGAGAGCTGTGAAATTCAGTTTCTGAAAGTGGAATTTGGAAACATGCTCAGCACCTACCAACAGTCATGGTAGTTAGACACCTCCCTTCTCCTACCTAGGGTGATTCTGAAAATCCCACCCTTTATGTTTGTGAGGCACTTTTAGATCCTCAGATAGGAGGTATTAGGAGAGCATATGAGTTTAATATGAAGCTGCTTTGCACATAGCAAGAACATAGGGGTCACATTCTGCTATTCACACTCTTATGCATAGCACCTTGATTTCAGAAGTCATCTCCATGTTGAAAAGAAAACTTCATAGCAGCATAGCCAAATGAGAGAGTCTCTGACTCATACTTGTGACTTTATGTCAGCCATTAGCATGGCAGACCACATTTGCACTCCTACTTTTCAGTCGGAAATGATTAGCTATGGAATTCAAAGGTGCTCATTAAACTGTGTGGGTGGCATTAATTGCTGCATATTCAACCCTAGCCATACAGACAGGTTGAGAAAGAGAGTCACTGACTGTCACCTTGTGAACTTCTGGGAAAATTAAGTATTGCCTCACAGCCTAATGTTTCTATTTGTCCCTTTGGTAGCTGTCTGTATGCCCCTCAGTTCTATAAGCAAGATCTTTGAATCTTTGGGGACTTTTTTTAAATGTGCTTCTAAGCAGCCCCTAGTGCACAAATAAACTGTGTAGGTGCTTTGTAATCAGAATAATCTCACACGATCAGTCATACATTGTTCTCTTGTTAACAACAACCATCTAGGACCAGCCTTGTGTCCTGGAATGACTCCAGAATAAACAAGCACCCTGATGGAAATGCTCCATAAACACCCAGAATCTGAAGACATTCTTAACATGCAGGATGCCAAGTTCTGAAAAGAAAAAAAACTATTATATTCCATGTGCAGCCATTTTAGCGGCTGAAAGATTTAGATATGGAAAATTCCAAACTAATTAATTGACAAAGAAATGGCTCTCTGGAAATACTGCTCTGCTGTTTACAAACCCTTCCCTAGTGGCATGCTATCAAAAATACCAACTATAGCCTGCTTAGGGCCAAGACCTTTGCTGGTGGAAATGGGTGAACTTGTACTGAGGTCAATGGAGCTGCTCTGATTTGAACTGACAGAGAATTTGGCCCTCGTAAGCTACATCACTATTCTCAAGCTCCCAGCACTACTGACTTGAACCTTTTCCATCCTTCAATTTTTGGCTTCTCAATTTGGACAGGTGGAAGCTCCCAATAGTTGGATTCTGGAGTTCCTGTCCCACAGAACCAAAATCAGTTTAGTCGTCTTCATTTAATCTAGGCAAAAGCAAAGGTTTATACTGCAGTTGTTCTACTGCAAAGTACTTTGACCAATGAAAAGGTATCAACAAACTGCACTTACTGTAGGAAAGAGAATTCAGTACTGCAGCAGATTCATATCTGGTTTACCCCATAGTGAAGAAAGCTCTGTTCCTGGAATAAAGGTACTTGCAGTGATAAAGAAATGGAAAGTCCAACCTGCAGTCTAAGCAAATTAACTAGGCATGCCTATCCAGAGAGCATTTACTTAGGTGAATTCCAGAGTTTGGGAGGCTGACTAGTGCTTCTAAGTATAGCATACCTTAGGTGCAAAATTAGGACTCCACTTAAACACATTTTCACTTAATTTTCCATTCATTACTTCCTTTACAACTGTCAAATGGAGTATGCTTTCACGGCACACCAAAGAAGCTGTACAAGGACACCCTAAAGGTGTCCCTAAAGAGTTTTGCAGACAAGGTTCCTTGGGTGAATTTGATATCTTTTATTAGACCAACCCAAATAGTTGGAGAATAGTTATTAAGCAAGCTTTCGGGTTCAAAAACCCTTCGTCAGGCTAAGGAAGTTTCAGCAGTTGGTGTGTGCTCTTCCTGGATGGAATGAAAAGTAAAGAAGCCAGGGGCTGGGCTGGGGAGTCAGTTGCCAGGCAGATTATAATGTATCAAAAATCCAATGTCTATGTTTAGTCCATGATCTCTAGTATCCAGGAGGTTGATGAAATGGAGCTCATAGGTTCGTCTCTGGGAAGTGTTGTGTAAGTTTTCCTTGAGGATCAGGACTGAGAGATTGGAGAGAGAGTGGCCCTCCTGTGAGAAATGTGCCACCACCGGTAATTGGGTATTTCTGTCTTTGATAGATTTCCGGTGTGCGTTCATTCTGGTGCGCAGTTGTTGTTTGGTGTCTCCTACATATTTTCCATCAGGGCATTTGGTGCATTGGATGAGGTATATTACATTTCTGGAGATGCAGCTGTAAGATCCTGGGATGCTGATGGCTCTGTTGTGGGGTGTAGTAATAGGGGGGTGGTGGAGATGTGTTGGCAGGTTTTGCATTTCTTGTCCTGGCACGGTCTGGATCTTTTTGAGGATTTTCCGTACAGGTTCAAGGGATGGGTGATACGTCATAACCAGCGGTGTGCGATTTGTGGGTGTTTTTCTTCTGTACTGCAGCAGTTCTTCACGTGGTATACAGGTGGCTCTTTCAAACGTGCGATCTACCTCTCTGGAGCAGTGTCCTTGCTGGGTGAAAGCCTTCTTAAGATTGGTGAGGTTGCAATCCCGGGTATTCTCTTCAGTACAGATGCGGTGGTATCTGAGGGCTTGGCTGTATATCACAGCTTTTTTGGTGTGTTTCGGGTGATTGCTGGTTCTGTGCAGATATGTATGTTGGTCTGTGGGTTTCTTGTATAACGTGGTCTGTATTTTACCCTTCTGGATACTGATCATTGTGTCTAAAAAGGAGATGTTGGTGCTGGAAAATGAAAACCTCTTGTAACCAGTCCTCTTTGCTTTCCTGCCCCTGCTGCAGCAGGTTGTTCAAGGCAAAGATCGGGCTTATAAGTCACCCATGTACCCACATGACCTAGCCTCCACCCCTCTCTTTTCTCTCTCTCTTTTCTCCCTTTTTTCTCCTTTTCTCTTTTTTCCCCTCCCTGTTTCTTTCCCACTTCTTTTCTCTCTTCTTCCTTCTCCCCCTCCCCCCACACTGGATGCAGTTGTCTTCACCCACAAAGGACGAACCTTACTTCCTTTACATTTTCTTGACAAAGTAGGGTTTACAATATGTTTTCCACATAATGATTTCATGGGTTGCCTGGTAACTGGAGGGTATATCTACACAGCTCAATAGAGTTCTTCTCAGAGCTATCTGAGCTAACTCATATAGAGTACAGAAGAAACAGCCACCATAGTCCAACAACCTGTCCACTGTTCCTCAGTGGATCTAATTACTAATTAGCTCGAGTGCTAATTCAGGTATTCTGCTGTTGTTACTCAAGTTAGCTCTTTTCAGAGGTAGGTCAGGTATCTCTGGACAGCACTACATTGTGCCATGTTATGAGTGTAATATACAGCATGGGTACATCTTAGGTCATGGGGTAATCATATGATATCATACTATGGAAAAATAGCATGGGATCACACAATTAAAAATTATACAAATAAGGGGTGGGATGGAATTAAGGGGTGCAAACCACTATACCTCTGAATGTTAAATGACACATAACAAGAACCAAATTCTGCCATCCATTACTGGGGCAAATTTTCATCCTTAACTTCTATTTTCCTCATTTTAAATATGAGTTTTTTAATGGCCCTTTCTTCTTGATTTCATGAACTACCAGAGTGAAGCCATAGAGAGCACTGGTGTTTAACTGGACAATTTGATATACCTAAGAAAGGGATCTCTAACTCCTATACCATACTATCCTATTTTAGAAAATTGCTGCTTCTTCATGAAATCAGTAGTGAGAATACTCCCTCTGAGAAAAACACTTCCATCCTCAGGTTTCCCAGGGGAGGAATTAAAAAGCAAAGTATATACATTACAACAGGATATACTCCAGTGTGTTATTGCTATTTCCATATGTAGGTCTTGACTATCATCTTTGCCTTTCTAATCACTGCTATTCTTGATTTTCCCTGTACAATGAAGTCCTGAAACATTTTCAGACTTTCTCCATTGTTCTAAAAATCTCAGTGGTAAGAGAGAGAATTTAATTATTTGGGGAAAAAAATATTAAGCTTTGGGGTTATATACTGAGCGCACCACTTCACATCTGCACATCATCATAACACAACTCCCCACACCCTTCTGCTATCATACAGGCAGTCCTCGCACTTACAGCGGGTTATGTTCCTGGAAAAGGCACTGTAAGTTGAAACAATGTGAGTCGAATCTGATTTTCCCATAGAAACAATGTTATAACAAGGGGTTACGTTCCTTACCAACTTTTTATAGAAATCAAGGAATGTAACCCCCTATTATAACATTGTTTCTATGGGAAAATCAGATTCATCTTACTGCATTGCACTTTAGAAAGCTTTTAAATCAACTATTTAATCAACTATAAATGATATACACTGATAAATGATATACACTGTACAAAGCTTTCTAAAGTGCAATGCAGTAACTAAGGGAGGCACTGGGGCCAGCGTGGGACACTTACTGAAGGTAAGCTCATCAGACCTTATGTGGGGCAGGCAGTGGCTCCTCCCCGAGGCAAGACGAGGCAAGGAGAGGCAAGGGTGGGGACGGGGACTGGGTACTGGCACAGGCTCCGCCAGCTCTGGGGCACTGCTCTCCTCCCCAACCCCAACACTATGTGCCTCCTCGCTCCAAGAGGCATGGTGAGGCAGGGCTGGGAACTGCTCCGCGGGCTCCACTGGCTCTGGGGAACTCCTCTGCTCCCCAGCCCTGATGCCACGTGCCTCCTCACTCTCTGAGGTGATGCGGGGGCACAGAGCAGTTCTCCAGAGCTGGCAGAGCCCATGCCAGCACCCAGCCCCCATCCCTGCCTCACCATGCCTCTGGGAGTGAGGAGGCACATGGCGTCAGGGCTGGGAAGTGGAGCAGTTCCCCAGCACCAGCCCCCAGCCCCAGCTCGCCTCCGGGAGCATATGGCCTCGGGGAGAAGCCACTGCCTGAGCTTACCTCTGGTAAGTGTCCCACACCAGCCCCATTGCCTGCCTTAAGTGTGAGGATCAGTGATGTAAGTAATAACAGGTGTGTAAAATGCAGAGTGCTGCAAGTATGGATCGCCACAAATTGAGCCACCGTAAGTCAAGTACTGCCTGTGTTTAGTCATTTTACCCCACAGGTCTGCCAAGCACATAGCAAACTCATCACATTTATACAGAAATACATTCAATTAAATAAACCATATCATGAAGCTGCTTGAAAGCTTTTCATCAAAACTTTTTTTCCAACAAAAAAGGGCTATTTGACAACTATTTTTGTGGCAAATTATTCTGAAAGAAGCAACTGCTAAAAAGGATGGACCATTATGATGACATTCAGAACTGTAGGAAAATTCTGTTAGTTAAAAATGAACCAGGAAGGCAGTCTGTCCAGCCTTACCCTTCTCTATGGTATCTAAACACGTATCACTGGGAAAAGGAGAGAGAAAAATCAAACAAATTCATGTGTTGAGGCACAGCAGTATTGTACTTTTGGCTCCAAGTAACTGATGCAAGTAACAATGAGAAGGAAGAACTAAGGCACCTGATTATGTGATTGCAGATGACTAAGTAGTGGGAAGATTTCTATTTTACTAGAAATTAAATACGCAATTTCTGTATCTCAGGGACCCATTGGGTACTCTAGCAAATGTTAGGTCCTGTTTCACTGAACATCTGTAACACTGGCATGGAAAAAGAGGTAGACAGGTCATATTACATTCACAAATGCCTGAAAGTTTTAATGGGCTTTAATTAAGATGGCAGAGCAATCATAAGACAAGACCTAGCAAGAAAGTAGTAGCTAAACGGGACTGAAATGTGCAAGAAAAAAATAGGGGGAAAAATAATCCAAATGCAGTTATTACATAGAAGGAAATGTTTGGTAGATGTTATGCTGGTTGAGACATTAGGGATCATGCTTGCAGTGTGATATTGTGGAATATATAAACTATGCAATCTTAGGCTACATAGGCTGAGATATAACACCACATATCAGGAAGGAAATCATCACTTTTTATATGGCACTGGTGAAATCTCCCTTGAAACATTGCTTTTGATTCTCCATAACTCAGTACCTAAAGAATGTACATGTATTAGAGCATAGCCACATAAGGCTCGCAGGGACCAATTGGGTCCCTGCTGGTGCCTACAAACATTCAGGGTTCCGCTCTAACTCATGGCACTTTACATAAAGTACCATGAGTTACAGCCCCACTCCCCTGACCCAACAGATGTTTGCCTGTTGGACTGGGGGGGAAGGGGGAAGAGCTGGAGCCTGCCTGAACCAGCAAGCAGATGGGGGCATCCAGCAGCCTCCTAGAAGGATGTTGAACTGCCCCTCTTCCCAGGCTGGGACTGCCAGTGGGGGAAGGTGTGGAAGGGGAGAGAGCAGCTAGCACAGATCTGCTAGCTGCTTTTGAATGGCTAGAGCTGCGAAGTGGGGTGGGGTGAAACAGTCCCTTACCTCATGGGCCTGGCTGGGGTAGCTGGGGGGTGGGGGAGGCATGAGGTGATGGGGCTCCATTCCACCCTGCCCACCACTTAGTTCTGGCCATTCAAAAGCAGCCAGCAGCTACAAATTGGCTGCTCCTTCCCTTCCCCTTTCTTCTCCCACTGACAGCTCTGGGGATAGGACTGAGCTGCTGCTGCCAGTGCAAGAACTAGCACAGTCCAGCCCAGCCAAGCCCAGCCCAGCCCTTGTCCCCACACAAAATATTAACGCTGGAGGGAACACAAGTTCCCTAAGGTGCTCTGCTTCAGAGCACCTTCATCTAATACATTTTACTAGGGTTAATTTTTTGCATGATGGGACATTTCAAAAGTGCTCTGCAGCCATGCGTTAAGTCATGGCTGTAGAGCACTTTCAGGGGCCCAATCACACAAAACATGGCACTTGTGTAAGCACCCTGAGTCCAGCCCCCTCCAACTGCAGGTATCTGGCAGGAGTTCAGAGAAGAAGAACAACAAAAAGGAATGATTCATCGGTGGTGATTAAAATAGTTTAGTATGCTGGTAGCTTGGTTAAACACAGACAGCCAGAGAGCCTGATCCAAAGCCCATTGAAATAAATGGGAGTTTTTCCACTGTGCTTTGATGGGCCTTAGATCAGATACAACTCTTGATCTGTAAGTATTAAAGTGTTAGTATTGAAGTATGTAAGTACTGAAGTGTTAGTATCAGGGAGGGAGAAACATTGGTTAGGAGATTCAGAAGAATGCAGTAAAGGAGGATGAAACAAAGCAAACAGTATTTTGTCTGCATATCAAGGCAAAATTGATAAAATGAATGTTGGAACTGCCTCCCAAGTGACAAGTGGTAGCAGCCCTATTTGTCATTTAAAATTAGCAAGAGTGCTCCAGAGATTATAGGGAGTGATAATCCTGAATCAGCAGGGAGATGAGGGGACCTTTTAAGTCTTTCCTTAGCCATAATTTCTCTTATTCTGTAGAGTGAGGAATCCAATAGTGACTCAGGGCTGAGTCAAATGAAAATAGTAGCTTTTCCTCAAGTATTTGAGCAGGTTTATTCATGCTAAAGAACTAATAATTAGTTACCAGATATACCAGAAAGGCCCAGCTGTGTACTTATTTCTAATGACATAAAGTCAAGAATAAATTTGAAAGGAAATTGAAAACAGCTTTTAGAAAAGAAATGAAAACAAGAAAACTCTGTTAACATTTTGTTATTAGTAAGTAAGTGAATATGAGCAGGTACTTTCTGAGTTTGGTCTGCTGTTTCCATCACAACCAACCCTGATTTTATTTAAGCACTTCACCATAGAGCACAGGGTGTTTGTTAAATGTTTTCTAACACTTACCATACACAATAAAAAGTATTAATAGTCTGCAATTCTGCATTTTCCTTATCAAGATCTTATCCTACTAAGGAACCCATAACTGTGATTCTTCATGGACATAAGGATCTGTCTTGGTGGGCCCCTTTGCTTTAATGTGCATTTTTATTCCTGGGAGGTGACCAGTTGATGTAAAAGTCCAGCAGGATAGAACCTAACAGTGGCAAACAAATAAGCCTGTACTCAGGCCCAGCTAGGTTCAATAACAGTGTACAATAATGCAGCACTTCCTTAGAAGTAGGTCTGTGTCTTCTCTTCAACTTATTTTAAATGGATTTGGGGGGGTTGGATGCTTACCTTTTAACATAAATTCACCAATGTAACGAAGGTGAAAATCCTGCATATTCCTCCTTCCACTGAAAATCCTCCAGTCATCCATGTATCTGTTGGCACCTTCTCTCCCCTCAGCCACATCCCTCCCTGGGCGTTCTAAACTTCCCGCCAGGACCTGCCAAATATTTCAGTTCTTTGACTACTGATTCTAGTCTTCTAATCCTACTCTCACCGCTCCCATTGACATACAGGGAACCAGAGAGGGTTTTGGAAATGGGAAATGTAATTGCCAGACTTTTCAGCTGCATTCAACATCTGTCCAACTTCATGGTCTGTCTCATTTTCCAAAAGGCTGAGAGATTCCACTCCAGATGAAAATCTAACATCCCCTAAGTGTCCAGCCATCCTATCCCCTTCATCTTTTAAAAGATAACCAGTTTGCATGTTTCATTCAAGGACATGGCTCAGTGTATGCGTGTGGAAGTTTTTTGGGTGTGTGGATGGAGAGAAAAGGGCACTTCTATCTGCCTACTGGAAGCTGAGGATTCCTCCACTTGCCTGATTTACCTTGAGCGCATCCAGATGAGCGTGCACATGCAGTTTGCGGTGCCTCAAACCTGTTTGTGGCATCGCAAACCACTCGCAGCAAACGTGCAAATTTGCAGTGCAGTGCCAAAATTTGATATCAGGATGTCCCGGTATCAAACCCCTGCCCCCACCAAAAAAACTCACTGCAAAAAGTGGCAAGGTGCATGTGGCAGCTGCGTGTACCACCAGAAACAGAGTCTGGATGTCCAGAGCTATGCTCTGATGTTGGCCAGGCTCCATGCAGCTGGATCAGCAGTGCTGCTGCCCCAGGAGGCCCCCAGGACCCCAGGTAAAATCACACAGATCAGAGAATGGGTTCAGAACTAGGAACTGGATCGACATCTCCCACATGACAGGGCAATGACAATAAGGGGTTGAAGCCAACCCATATTACCTGTTATGGGGACAGGGAATTGCTATACTGTGGCAGACTCACTCTGTTTACTATCTGCAAGTACCAGAAGGTTCTGAGTAACATACGAGAAACAGCAGAGTAGACAGATGGGGCGTAATGTGCTTACCATGAATATTGCCTTATATTAAAAAAAGAGATTAGTTGTAGGTCTGAAGCATGAGGTTGCATATCTCTTCTTTAACTCTACTATGGTGTTTTCTCTCCCATACTCTTTAATAGTCTTGTCCATATTCTGAATCTTGCTAAGTATTAAAAATTAAAAATGGAAAAACATTCCCCTCCCAAGGAAATAAACCCTACGTCGTTTCTCCCATCCCAGGAAACATAACCGCACCATGAAGATTCTTTTATGTTCACATCTTCTAGAAGGTCTCAACAAGCCTTCTGTTGGCAACTGTTTTTCCTCTTTCTATCTTTTGCTCCATTTTTCTTTTGTTTCTGTTTCAGTTTTTCCTTCTTCACCATTAACTTATTTTCCTCTGTCCTTTGATAGTTAATTCCAATGCAGTATTACTCTGATAATTTTAAAATTATTTTTGTATTGTATTTTTGTTTTAACATTGTTTTAACATTACAACAAATTGTATTTTTGTTTTAACATTGTAACGTCAAATGCTTGGATACCACTGTAACTTAACTATTTCCATTTTAAAGTTCTGTACTGGTTGTTCTGTCTGCAACAGTGATTTTTTTTTTGTGAAGCTTGTCTATATTTTTGCTTGTAAGTTTGTGTTTGTAACAGAATAAAATTTCATTCCAGATAATCTGATGTGACATCATGGCCAAATTCTGCTTCAGTTACACTTTTGAAACCTCGCTGTAGACAATGAGGTTGCCTAGAAAGCAGAGTTCAGCCCTATATCTTAAAATATCTTACCATAAGCTTTACAGTGTTCCTAATATGAAAATTAATTCTGAGCATAGGGAAACTATATCCAAGTGATCAGTACTGTTTCTGTTCTTATTTTTGTCAGACTGGTCTTGTGGTTGTTTAGCTAATATAACTTTGACTTGAGTGCCAGTTCTGTCACATCATGTCCATTTAAGAAGTAATCAGAACATAGTAACAAGAGTAAGTGTCTGTAAGTAAAGTCTAGGATTTTGTTTCAATGGTCTAAATGTCTAGGCAGCCTCCTCTCCTCCATACGCCTGCCTAGGTATATAGGTATATGAGTCAAAGGTCTGGGTTACCTCTTACACACACACCATGATCCAGAAGGATCAACAGTTGCCTACTAGGATTTTATTCCCTACTGCAGGGATTGTCAACCAGGGGTACACGTACCCCTCGGGGTACTTGGACCTGTCCTGGGGGGGTGTGGAGGTGGGTGGGGACAGAGCACTGCTGCCTCCCAGGAGCAGGGCCGGGGCAGGGCTAGGACAGTGGCACCCCTCTGCGGGACAGGGAAGCTCACACGTCGGTGGCCACCACCACCCCACACCAGTCTGCTGAGCTTCCCCACCCCACAGAGGGGTGCTGCTGCCCTCACTCCAGCCCAGTCAGCTTCCCTGTCTTGCCCTGGCCCTACGGCAGTGCTTCATCCCTGTCCACCTGCCTGCACACCATCCCCACCTCTCTGCTTTGTGTCTGGCTGCACACTACCTGTCCCCCATCCCTGCTCAGCATTTGGCCACGAGCTACCCTCCCCTGCTTGGAGTTCAGCCTTGCACCCCCGCCCCCCCTTGGCATTCAGCCATTCCCCACCCCTGCCCC
>NW_005841985.1:682299-687848 GCF_000455745.1 Alligator sinensis
CACTTGGCGTCTGGCCGCCAGGGGTACTTAGACTAAAAATGGTTGAAAACCCCTGCTCTACTGTGCTCCTGACTTGCTGTGTGTCTTTGGGCAATTTACTTCCCTAATCTGAATTTTATTTCACCCATTTACAAACTAGCTGATTCAGGGCTTAATTAATGTTTGTAAAATATTTTGAGAGAGGTACAAAAGTACACATTTGCTCATATAGGGTGTTCATACACATGCTCCAGGAATATGTGTGTGTGGGGAAGGCACTTTAATTATAGTGACTCTGAGAGCCGTTTTAATTAAAGTGCCCAGAGTGTCCTGTGTATCAGTGTCCTCGCACTGAAAAATGGTGGCAGGGGCACTTTAACTAAAGCTTGGCGAATGAGCTGTAGTTAAAGTGCCCCTACCACCATTTTTCAGCACTGGGACGCTGATACATGAGACACAGGAGTCTGCTGGAGCATGGTTATTACCGTGTTCTGGCAGAATCAATCAATTAATCGAGTCTGCTCCAATGCACTGTAATTACATTGTGTTGGAGCAGCCTCACTGCTCATGTATAGGTGCCCATAGTGGTCTAGAGACTGGTGAGAAAACTTTTATTTAGGTTTTAGCAAAACCCTGATCTTGGATAGTATGATCAGATTGACATATAACTCACTTTTATTCTTTCTTGGATGATGTGAGCAAAAGAAAAACTTTTCTGAGAAATCCCCCTTTGATTGATCCTTATGGGGTGCGTATGAAGGACTTAAGGTACAGTTAGTTGCATTTACAACCTGTGATAATTACTGAATGCAGAATGCAGTAGGAGGGAAATCATGTGACTTTTCAAAGTCAAATTCATCCTTAGCATCATTCTACTGGCCCCAGTGTAGTGAGGCCAGACATGGATTTAGCCCAATATGTACTGGGAGAAGGGTAAATTGTTTATGCATTTTTCTTTGAGGAAAAACGAACAAAGATTATAAATATTTTATTATTAAAGCTTTTTACTGTGGAGCAATAAATCAGGTGGTTAACATGGATCACAGAGGAAAAAAATATTTTGAGAACAAGGTTTCCCATAAAGTAGGTGCTTCTTAGTGACAAACTCTATGGTGTCTGGCCTTTTCTGTTTTAAAAGCCTTGCCCCCTTGATGAAGGTTTACACTTTTCTTCCACTCAGTGTTGAGAACACCAACCCCATGACACGCACACAGCAATGAGATTTGAGGGGCTCTTGCAGGGGGAAAACTTCTGTTCCCTTCACACCAATGTCATGTGAACTGAACTCCGCATGAGCCAGGGACACGGCAAGCCAAAATGGGGAAGGAGTTAGGGAACAATTGATATATACAACTCAATCCCTTCACAGGCACAGTGCAATTTAAGGACAAGATTGCATTTCTCTTGTGTAGACAACCAGCAAGAAGGGGGAGCGGAACAGCAGCCTCTGTGGGCCTGCTATCTCCCCTCCTGCAGAGATGGGTAGGAAATGGGCAAACTTGAGAGGGGGCTTGGGCAAAGTATTCACTTCTAGCCTCGGTCTACGTGCCAGCACAGCCATAAAATGAGCTAGGTAAAGGACAGGTAGGTGTACATGGTTTCCTTTCTGAAGCAAAGGGGAGAACTGAGGAACAAGCACTGATTTTCTGCTGCCTCTTAATCAGCAATAGTAGCAAAATCACATTTTAGTTCACTTGACTATCTGCTACTCTCCTGCACAGCTCTCAGACACCACAGATATGTATACCTGAGATACACACACACACGCACATGCATGCATGCACGTGCACGCACGCACACGCACACACACACATATGCATAGCAAGACTGTGCGGTCTGTCTGTCCAGAACAGCAGGGGAAACAGTAGGGTCCTAGGTAAAAATATAGAAGGACTATGGTTAATGGGAAGCAAATCTATATTCACACATCTTTGCCTTCCATGATAGTTAGCAGCCACTTTCCCTGGCCTTTGTGCTGGCTGAGGCTGAGCTCGCAGTCCCCTTCCAGCTTTTTTAATGGTCGCAACAGAACAAGGCAAGAAAGTTCTCTCTTTTTGTGTTTTTGGTGTGTGTGTGTTAAAAAGATACATTATGAACCTAAGTATGAGAAATGCATTCTGCAATTAACTTTTTTACTCATATATTTCAGCTGATATTCATATATATCAATATATATGAATATATATTCAGCTGATTGGTGTATATATGACAATCATTGACTTCATTTACTTGCCTCACTTTGCATGTTGATTTTTTAAAAATCCTTGTATCTGAACTACATGTAGAAAGTAGATAGAGGTGTACAGAATTTAATTAGAGCTGTGAGAAAAAAATAATACCATGTTCTCACAGTTGCGAAGTTTCACAGTTCTAAAGTTCATAAAAATGTTTGATCCAACCTATAGAATTTACTAAAGAATTACATCCCTGTGACATAATTGTATACATTGATCAAAAATCTGCACAGAAAGAAGGTAACATTTCTTTAGAAGCTTATTGGTGTCATCCATCTTCTAGTTGATTTATTTTGTGTGACCCTCTGAAAGCCAAAGCAGGTGGTTCGATTACTTTTATCTGAGGCTCTGTAACTCATTTCACTGATAATCTAATGCAATTTTGAATGTAGGCTACTGCTTGTAAACAAAAGCAATTCTATAAAAGCCACCTCCTCATTATGTAGACATGTCTATATTTCTGAATAACTCCTTTGGGATATCTTCCCAAAAGTGTATATGCCTTAGCCACAAACTTTCACAGGGTCATTTTTAACGGATCTTTCATTAAACTAGATAACAACAAAATAAACCATCCCCAATGAAATAAACAAGCTCTTCATCTAGTGCCAAAAGAATTATTGCCAGGTCTTTTTATTGAAAAAGAATGAGATTCTTTGTGGAAATCCAAACAAGGTTGCTTCTTAGATGAAGGCTGGCAAGTGGCAAATTAAAAGAGTTCAAACCCAAGACTATCTGGATAACAACAACGCACAGAAGGAGTCTTCCTTTTTTTTGCCTCCCCTTTTAGCGTTGTTAAAATTCTGCCTGCAATATTCCACTTTAAATTCAATATGACTGAGGCTTTTATAAATCATTCAGGATAAAAAGAGTATTTTTAAATGACATTGCTCTGATGTACCTCATCCACTTTAAAAACATCTTGGTGCGTCAGACTTACCCTGTAATGTTAATTAAGAGGATTTTCCCCCAAACATTCCTTCAATGTTGCCGTAATTAATTTAATAGGAAATGCAGGGGATATTTTGCTAGGCAGAATTGTAGGAATTTTTATGCAACTGTTTCTAATACATAAGATGATATTCCTGACATGTTTAAGAAGATAGTACCATTTAAAATTGGTGTTGCACTAGATGCAACCTTATTTTTATATTGTATTCAAAATCCTTACAAGGTATTTAATGTGTAAAAAATGACATACAGCTTTCCTCATACATCAATATAAATAGCATGAGTAGAACCAAACTTGGCTACTGAAAGCTGGACATATAATATTTTTAGCAGGATACAGATGCTGAAAGTCTTTAGAGTAGGGGATTTGCCTCTCAGTTAATGAAAATGCCTCAGGAGAAGCTGAAATGAAGCCTGATCCTGGTTGCATTGATGTCAACTACAAAAGTCCTATTGACTTCAATGGAATAGCATCAGGTCCATGGTGACCCAGTTTTCAACCCCTCTTTGGATTCCAGTACTAGTCAAGAGGGCAAAGACACTGAGTATTAGAGGCTAAAGGATTTCAAGGCAGACAGAAGCAAAGCAAAGCAATGCAAGGCTGGATGAAAATTTTACTAGACTGCTCTTGCCAAAAATCAGTGATTATTAAAGAAACGCACCCTCTGTAATGCAGAATTTCTAATATTTTGCCCCTCAAAATAAGGATTAATTTGAAGTCAATGAGTTTCTGTGGATGAGTGCTGTTTCTTGTTAGATTAATCAGCTCTTTTGAAATGCAAACAGCAGTGGATGGTTAGTTTAATTTTATGGGTGTATAGGAAGTGGATGTAATCAATAAAAGCTGCCACTGTAAATACTTTAGAAACCAGAACAATTCCCTTCAACTCTTTATCAATGAATAGCATTATTTGATATGTGTAATCCTTCAGAGATTAAGAATCATTAGCTAATAAGCCAGGCCTTCGTGAATCTGTAACATCTGCAGTTTCCTGATCACAGAAATGCATTTGTCACAGTGAGGGAGAGGAAACTGACATACCATTCCCCAAATGAAAACCTTATGAAAGCAGGGACTTTAGGGAAGAAAAACAAACAAGCATCCTATGCATCACGATTTTCAGTTTCATGGAGAAAAGAACTTATTTAGAGAACATTTAAAGAAAAAAAAATAAGAGTAACTTTGGGTTTCAAAGTAGCAACTGGAAAGAAACCACTTTCCAAATAGACAAGGCTGCTACGCTTTCTGCTGCTTATAATGTCCTTGTATCTCTCTACACAGTGATCACAGAAGTCTATTTCATTGCAACAGATTTAATTGTTCATTGACACCAAGAGGGAGGGAGTGACTGGGATGACAGGCAGCATTAAAGAAGAGTTTTAGCTTTTCTTATTGGGCAATTTGATAAGAGATGTTGATTCTGAATGCTCTCACAAGGGCTTTTTATTTGTTTGCTTAATACTGAACTGTTTTAGAACTGCACACAGCTGAGCTGACAGGAGATTCAAACTGTGTGTGTTGGTTTGGGAATTACGGGGGTGGTGAGATGCAGGAAAATAGTCTCTGTCTTCTTCACAGGAAAGTCAGCTGATAAACTGATCTTAAGACAACGAATCTTCCTTCCTGTAAAATGCAATAACAGGCAGATCTTACCACCTCAGCAACCTTCTGCTAACTTTATTCCTAACCAAGGCAAATAGGGGGGAAGATTTCCTTGGCAAATGTATCACACAGATTCTATATGAATCAGACGGCTGTGCTTACAGTGAGAGTCAACAATGCCTGCATAGTGGACCACATATCTTTCAAAGCAGACGAGTTCACAAAGAAGTCCCCTGCACATGAAGATAAGCTGCAGTAGGCTTTTCATTAAACATCCGCTGTGTACTTCCTGCCAGAGCAGTGGGCTTGGCCCGAGGGAGCTGATTGACGAGCAGTAGCAGTCAGTCTATGAACATTTCTCATTTTGTTATTTAGGCCAGCTCTTCCCTACAGCTCTGAGTAGAGGGCAAAGAGAAACACACCATTTATGTCACCTGATTAAGTACACACAGCTTTTGCAGCCCTGCATCGTGCTGTAGCCTTTCTCGTCCTTCTCTTGGCACCATGCAACAGAGTAAACATCATAAAGAACATAAAAAGGAGTTTTCCTGAATTTTCCCTTCACTCCCCTAGCAACAGAAAGCTTTAATAGGGTAGGTTTTTTTCCCCTCAAGACAACATTTCCTTCCCCCACTCACATAGGGCTGGCAAAAATTCAAGCCCTTGTGCTTGGTAATGCTCTAGGGTTTCTCCAGGAAGCTCTGTTTTAAAAAGAGTTAACACAGCTGCTCACTCACCCTGCTTCTAATTACACTAAGTCCATGGTCACTTTCTCCTGCTGA
>NW_005841985.1:687970-690167 GCF_000455745.1 Alligator sinensis
TGAAAATGACTTGGTCTGCAGAATCTGCCCTGCCACAGAGCTCATTCCACTCTCTCTCTAATAATGATGATAGGGAGTAGAGAGACTTTCTATTGCCTTGCGCCTCCTGCAGTTATTTATACCTGTGCTGAGGGTGCATAAAATGCTACCAATCACTAGAATTTTACACCCACTTTGCTTCAAAGCCTCTTCTCCATGCATCTGTGTTGAGCTTTACAAGCATTAACTATTAAGCCTTGCAATTTTTGCTGTTAAATAACATTGATACTCTGCAGCCTACTTGTATTAGATGATGTATAAACACATGGAAAAATAATTGCCTGCCTGAAAAAACTTGCAGTCAGAAAAAGACACAAAGGAGACAAAGAAGCAGGTTGAGGACATGTAAAGGAAATAATAGCACACAGTCATTAACCCCTAGTGAGAGGCCTGAAGAGATATTATACATCTAACTCTTCCCTGAGCCTGCCTGGGGAGCAGCGCCCAACAGGCTTCTAGCACGCGGGCTCTGGGAAGAGTTGGATCTGGTGCATGCTACCTGCAGGCTGGGGCAGCACCCACACAACTAGCATCCTGCCTGGTCAGCCCTGGGGCTGCCACCACTGTGGACAGAAGGACCAGGCCCGCCCCTTCCCTCACTTCCAGTTCACGCGGGCATGCTCCATTGAAGAAAAAAAAAAAAAAAGCGGTGAAGGGCCTAATCCTTTTTTTTCCCCACAGAGCCTGCCCACCTCTCCCATGGCTGAGGGGTGAACTGCCAGCAGGCCATGAGCTGTGGGGAGCCCCAGTCCTTCCTTCCATGGTGGTGGCACTCCCCACCCCAGGGCCACCAGTGCTGCCAGTGGGCGGGTGCTGCCCCAGCTTGAAGGCAGCACCCGGCCTGATCCAACTGTTCCCCAAGCCCAAGTTAGGGCAGTACCTGCCTGCTACCAGCCCACCCAGGCAGCCCCAGGGGGCACAAGCACCGCAGAAGGAAAGACCAGGGCCCCCCCACTGCAGCTCAGAGGCCTCTTGGCCCCTAGCTGTGGGAGATGCTGGCAGGCTCCATGAAAAAAAAAAGGACCAGACTCCCTTGCTGTAACAGTGATGAAAGCCCCTAAATTGAAACAGTGGGTTTTTAATCGTCGCAAATAAAAACCCACCATTTCAATTTAGGGTCCCCTCATCACATGTACAAGGGCCCTAAGCATTCTGACTTATCCTCACCGTTATCTACAATTATGCTTTCTGATCCACTACTACTCACTTTAAGGATTGCTCAATTGCAGTGGCTGCTCCACCAATATTTGTCTGTGCTAAATAAACATGGTCTCATACAAATCAGTAGATTAGATTGGTACCCAACACTAATCTAACCCTATGTTTCTCAAACCTTTTTAATAGGTGGCCACAATCTAGAAGCACTCTTATCTAGAACACAGCATCCCTGCCAATCTGACTGCTTGGTCTGCTCCTCTCCCATTTATAAGCACTTACTATACCTGTTGCAGCTCAGTCAATCACTTACATGGAAAAGCAAGTAAAAAAAAGATTTAACATATACTTATCTTGTCTTTTAATACAATGTAAGGGTTGATACAAAGTAAGATGAACCAATATCACATCTCTAGCAAATATAGCTTCAGCAAATACAGCCAATATTTTGGGAAAACATGGTCTAAAATAGTACCTTAAACTAGAGCATAAGTATGGGAAAATAAACTTGTCTCAAGCAGTTGCAGTGTATTCATTACAATATGAGATACTCAGAGTCAAAGTTAATCTGCCATTGCTAAGTGTGAGTGAAATGGCTCAGTTAAAATAATAGGCAGCCAGAAGTTTTCCCATTCTTCAAACCAAACATTTTATAACATTCAAATAAATTTTGGCAGTGTGCTCAGCCACATTCTCCACTTTCTTTTGTTTCCAACTGGAAAAAAATAGAAGGATTCTAATGTAGCCACTCCAAGGCTAGGGGCAGAAGTTACACATAAACTGGTATAAGTGAGCAGAAATTAGTTTATACCTGTATCAGAACATAAGTTCAGTGCACATAAACCAATTTCAAAATGGCTGAAGCCGGTTTGAGATAAACCTGGTTGAATGTAGTATCAGACTTAACTGATTGAGATCAAACCAGTTTCTGGAACTTCTGTCCCAGGCCCAAGAGAGCAGCACTGTTCTAAAGATGAGCAAAACTGTCACTTCTGCACTGCTC
>NW_005841985.1:690198-692727 GCF_000455745.1 Alligator sinensis
TTCCCTACTGGGTTATTTATTCATTGCTTTTAATTTCTATGACAGAAATCCCACAAAATCATGCTTGATGTTGGAAATCATGCACATTCAAATAGCTTGAATATGTTCACTTTTGGGACATGTCTCAAATCTTATCTAAGGTTATGATCCTTTGTAGAGATGGGAGTATACTAAGGGCTGATTATTATTAAGTTAATCTTATTGGGTATTGTGGCTATAAAGTATGAGAAGTTTATGCTGGTCAGTTGTGAATTATTTTATTTTAACATGTCAGAAATGCATAGAGAACAATGGAGGAATGTCTTTTTGCTAGTATAAAAAAAGGAAGGAAAATAGGGACAGAAAAGATTTGCCACCTTTTTATATCACACAGTTTGTAAACTTAGTGGTTGACCATTAAATCCCCAGGAAGATCCCCACTGTGAAAAAGAGGAATTTATTCAATAAGGAAAAGATGAAAAAAATTAGATCCATTTAATCACTTTCACATGTGGTAACCAATAACACGAAGACATTTATCTATATTAACAAGGAAACATACTGTACAGTATTGTAAAACAAAATCTCTCTGAGCTCCTTAAGCAGACATTTGCACTAGAATACCAGAGAAGTCATGCTGCAATACTTCATGCTGGATATGTATTGTAGTTATAGAAACACCTATGCTAGTTTGTATACTGATTAAGGAGAAACTCTAAGTTAATAGTTTTCTTAATAGTTTTCTTCCTTTTTTACTTGGGCTGTGGTATAAGCCACACGTGAACAGACAAATTCTTTTAAAGGTTGTGGCCTTCAAGGTACAATAGGACTTCTTATCTCATTGCTTGGTTCTGAATGTGTGCGCATTAAACTGAAATCCCCCAATCCAAGTCCATGAATCCTCCTAGTGAGGCATCTGCTTTATAACTCTCCTAGCAGTCACCTGCTTCCCATTTGAGAAACCAAGTTCCACGTCATGCTCTACTCCCATGAACCACATGTATCTTCTGGGTTTTCTCTTCAGCTGTGAGGAAACCAGCAAACTCCCAGACTTACCTCTACTGCTCTTTCTATTACATTAGATGCTTATAACCTTTTAAAACCAAAATAAAACAAGAAAGTATATGTTGTTTGAATAACAAAGGTTTTGATTCTATTTCCTGTTTTCAGTGTCAATGAGTATATGATGTGCTCAAGCTAGATGTAAGTGCATTTAAGTGTAATAACCCTTGGCTTTTATCACTTAAAAAAAAAAAAAAGATGTTTGACCTACATTATATTGGATGGGTGACCACAAATGCCAGCTCTTCTCCTGTTTAAGTCAATAGGAAAACTCCCAATGACTTTAATGATGCAAAATCATGTTGGTAGAAAAAATGTTAATCTCCCAGGACATAAATGTCAGGAATCTGATCCCTAGCTGGAGTTATTAAGAACAATACATTGATCTGCACCAGGTGGGAATTTGGCTCTGAAGTTCTAGCTGGTAATGTAACATGAGCTCACCACAGCCAATGAACTGTGCCATGGGAGCTTTGTGGTTAATTCCCTATTCTAAAATAGACTTCCAGGCTAGGGACAGACATTAAATATAAACCAGTTCAAGTGATCAGAAACTGGTTTAAACATGTAATAAAACAGACTTTTAGTTCACATAAACTAGTTTGAAAATGGCTGAAACTGGTTTGAAATATACCTGGTTGAATGTAGTATCAGACTTAACTGATTTGGGTCAAACTGGTTTATACAATGTCTGTCCCAGTCTCCTTCCTAGTTTAAATTAAACCAGAGTTCCCCAGCATCCCAGATTCTTTGCAGCCCTGGATGGGGTTGTTGGCGCCAGAGAGCTGGGCTGGCTCCTCCCCTCTGCTCCCTGGCTGGAGCTCTGGGAAAGATGGCAGGCACAGCAGCGTCTGCCTGGCTTCCCCGTGCCCTCCCCCCTCCACCCCACTGCTCAAGAAGGGATTCTCCACTCAGAACAGATGTTCAGTGCACATAAATCAGTTTGAAAATGGCTGAAACTGGTTTGAGATAAACCTGGTTGAATGTAGTATCAGCCTTAACTGATTTCGCTCAAACCAGTTTATGCAATGGTCTGTCCGAGACCCCTTGCTGTTTTAAGATAAACCAGACTCCCCCAGCATCCTGGCATGCTCTCTGGGCTGGGTGGGGCTCTCTGCTCTACAGCAGAACTGGCCCCTCCCCTCTGTTCCCTGTCTGCTGCTGCAGCTCCAGCAGAGACCTGGGCTTCTCTTCCCTGCCTCCCCACTCCCTGCTAAGCAGGTATTCCCCCACTCCCCCCACCTTGATGAGAAGTTGTCTGTGTATTAGCTAGCAGACCACATGCTGGCTATGGGTCGTGCTGAATCAACAGGCAGAATCAACAGGCAGCTGGTAATGTCCCTCTGTTGTTTTCTTAATGGGGTCATAAACACTAAGTTAGGGGTGATAAACACTGTTATAAATTCCCTGCTGGGATAACCAGAGTATCCTGCTGTGACATCCCGCCCCCCCCCCCCCCCCCCCCCACCCCCTCGGGGGGGCAAGGGA
>NW_005841985.1:692737-704065 GCF_000455745.1 Alligator sinensis
GCTCTAGCACCCCCCAGCTTCTAGCCTGAGCCACTGCAGGCATATGCCTGCATGTCTGAGATGTCTGGGCATTTACAAACTGGCTCAGCCTAGCCAAGTTAGTCTAACCTGGAAAGATTGAATCAATTCAGGCACAGGCTTTTTGAATCTCTGTCCCTAGCCCCAGAGTGACTTTGAGCAAGTCATATAAATTCACAGTGTCTTCTTTCCTACACTGTGAAATGTAATGGCATTTCTTTTGTCTATAAACTTTTTAGATAGTAATAATTTTGCGTCAGGCTTGTCTTTTACTATGGGTAAGTACAGACAGTTAAAAAGCCCAAGGCTGAACTGATTCAATCTTTGCAGGTTTAGTCTAAGATGAATAGATTGAACAGATAAGCAATGAACAGACATTAATTTTTTATTCTGGAAATGCAGCCATGCAGTAACTCAGGCCAGAAGCTGGGGGACACTAAAGCATGCCTCCTTGCTCATTTGGAGCAGACAGCTTGGGCCAAGGCTAGCCCATCCACCCTGCAAGGGGGGGAGAGGGTTGTGGGGGATATACAAAACATCCTGGGATGCTGGGGGACTGAGTTAACTTGAATCTGGATGGGATCTGAGACAGAAGTTCAATAAACCAATTTAACCTAAATCAGTTAAGTCTGATACTACATCCATCCAGGTTTATCTTAAACCAGTTTCAGCCATTTTAAAAGCAATTTATGTGCACTGAACTTCTGCTGTGTTATAGATTTGAACTGGTTTCTGATCACTTCTACCAGTTTATGTGTAATTTCTGTCTCTAGCCCAAGTGTTTTATAAAACCTAGCTCATGATGTCCCAGGTCTACCACGTGCTAATACATTTAATGCTAATAAATTATAATAAATATTATTAATAGTAATTATTTTCTTATTCAGGATACCTGGGTGTGCAGGTATAGAGGAGGATTATATTTTTTCTTGATTTTCCCTTAAAGGAAATCATAAAATCATTATTAGAACAATTTTATCATGTCCTGTTTTTAATTTCTCTAACATGTATGCTCTATGAGGGGCATGGATCATCAGATACTCTGTACGTTCAATATAGCTTCTGCATCACAGCACTCGTGAGGTCTCTCATCAAGCTAACAAGCAAATTACCCATGACAGTCTTGGCCAAACTCCTGATAAAGGTTCTGAAACACAATGACACCCTTACTCTTTCTTCCTCCCTTGTAAAATCAATCAGACTTACATTTTAAATAGGCAAGTGGCCTAAAGGAAAATTTTTTCCCAGACTGTCAGGGTCCTGGGAAGGGGAGCTAAGGAGGACCTTTCCGCTTGTCATTTGTTGTTGAGAGAAAATGGGTTACATGGGATTTATAAATCATCAAATACTGACAAATATTTTAAAATAATCTGTAGACAATTGAAGGATCCTTTACACTCCTGCTTGTATTTTGAACAGGCTTTATTTAGGAAATCAGGCCTTTCTGAATTTGCTAAGGTGACAAGTCATTGCTAGAATGTGTTAAATGCAGTTACAGGAATACATGAGGTGACTAGTGTAATTGAGCATGATACATCGGCCTGGGAAATTCAAAAAGGCACAGTGTGCTGAAAACCATAGCTAACAGGGCCACAGATTAAAAACCAACTAGTAAACCTATAAAGACAGTTACAGTAGACCCTCACTGATTCACACATCACTAATCTGCAGGCTTTCTAATTTTCACAAAATCCCCCCTCAAAATCCTGGCAGGCTCTCTCAATGTCTCAGCAAAGACTTAACAACATATCACTTCATATCACTAAGGCTTCATATCACTAAGACTTCACTGTCACAAAATGTGAGGCAGCTTGAAGAAGCATTAAATAATTCAAGCAGCACTACAGTTGTTCAAATAAATGATCAAAGTATGTTTTGTGCTTCATTCTTCTTGTAAACTGTTTGTTCATTTATTCCTTACTTTGAAAAATCTATAATTTGCTACGGGTTTTCCACTCATCAGTGCAAATTAAATGAGACGATGCTGTACAGACTCATAGATTTTAAGGCCTTGAAGGCATTATTGCTAACTTGAGGCATTTAAATATCATGAGTCAAGCCTCAAAACTCATGAGATTAGCTTATATATATATATATAGGTCTTTTATTTATCTTCTGGTTTCTGAACCTTCAGGGAGCACTTTGGGTCACATTTTCAAGCTTCTTTTCACAACAATGTGAAACTGTTGCAAAAAGGCAAATGTCATTCCAGGCTGTATTAACAGGAGTGTCATATGTAAGACACTGGAAGTAATTATTCTGCTCTACTTGGCACTGGCAAGGCTTCAGCTGGAATACTGTGTCCAGTTCTGGGTACCACACTTCTGGATGGATGTAGACAAGCTGGAATAAGTCCAGAGGAGAGCTACAAAAATTATAAGTTTAGAAAACACAAGCCTATGAAGAAAAGTTAAAAGAAATGAGCTTGTTTCATCTAGAAAAATCTGAGTGGAGACATGGTAGTAGTTTTCCAATGTATTAAACTTAATAAGAGGATGAGTTGCGAGTCGTCGCTCATATCTACTAAGACTAGAATAAAAAGTAATCAGGTTAAATTTTCAGGAGGGGAGATATGGTGAGGTAACTCTAAGGATAAGAGAAGCAGTGAAATAGGTTACCTAGGGAGACTGTGGAATCCTTGTTACTGGAGGTTTTCAACAATAGTTTAGAAAAGCTTCTAACACTGATTGTCTAAGTCAGTGATTCTCACCTTGGGATGCCATGAGATCCTTTTAAGGGTGCCCAGGGATGCCCTTTAGTATTAGCACTGCTAGCTGTATAAACACCTACATATGATTTACAAGATAAACCTACATATTTCAAATGGTAACCCATAGTGTCCATAACATTCTGACCCATTGTGATCTGAGTTCTTTGCAATGAAAGAACTGCTCTATTGTTTTTCCCACAGTCCAAAATTTTTTTTAAAAAAACGGATCAAATGCTAAGAGCTGGCATTTTCTGAGCGGTGCCTTGATTATAATTATAAGATGAGGTTTTCAGTCCTCAAATCACTCATTTCTGAATTCTCCTCAACTTTCTAACATTTTTACTGTGTATAAAAGTCATTCACACGCACACAGGTCTCAGTTGCACTAGTGTCAATTAGAATCTGCCCCTAGTATAATATATCACGGCCATGAGGACCAAAATTTGGTTCTATCCATACTTATTACTTCCAGAGCGTTGCCAAACCCCTACTGAGGATAGTGGGAACTGTAGATGCTCAGGACTTCTGAAAATCAGGCTCCTCAAGTCAATTCCGAGAATAGATTTACATACCTCATGTTAAGGCAGAATTGTCGACCTTGGTTGCTAAGTGAAAATTCAGTGCCGCTGAAAGATACCAGCATTATCTTTCATAGATTAAGCTATGCTCAAAACTTCCCTACTGGTACTTATCAATAAACCTCAGTTTAGAAGAACACCTGCAGTGAGGCTCAGGAGAAATGTTCTTGTTTTCTATTCTGATTCAGTTCCGAGCTAGAAAATGAGTCTACAGGTTAAGGACAGTGCTAATTGCCCCAGAAATTAATGGAATCACTAACTCATTTCATGTATGCCAGTAAAATGCTCCGAGATGACTTTACCTTTCTGTAACTAGTTTCAACCTTTGTCAGATCCTAACTAAAGATCTGGTGTCAAAGCTGACAAATAATTTGTAAAAAATGGGTTTTGCCATGTATTCTGTTAGTGAAATGGTATACTGATGTGAAGAGTGATGCTGTAGCCATGATGGTCCTGGAATTATGCAAGAGGCAAGGATTTTTGTGGGTGCTATCTTTTATTGGACCAACTGCATGGCTGAGATAAAGTTAAGCAAGCTTTTGAATACCTTGCATTGCATTTGAAAGCTTGTCCTACTTTATCCCAACCATGCAGTTGGTCCAATAAAAGATAGCACCCACAAAAATCTTGCTTCTGCTTAAGTGACTCATTTTTTATTGTGAGTTGTAAGAGACATTTATATATTTTTGACTGGACACATGGTTTATATAACATGCCTCTTTGTCCTAACTGGATAAATAGTTCTTAGAATCAGGGATCTGGTTACACAATTACAAATTTTAAATTGGCTTCCCACAAATATTCTGCTCATGTAGATCCAGCCTAGGTAATTTTTTTCTCCAGAAATCATCTGCTTCACTTAAAGATATTATCACCTAGAGATATTGTATATTGCTTTGACACAGGCTACTTAGAGAAGCTTTGGAACCTCTATCCCTGGAAATTTTCCAAGAGTGGGTTAGACAGACAACTGGCCAGGATGCTTTAGTCAGGGATTATGCTTTGAGCAGGGGCTGAACTATATGACCTTATGAGGTCCCTTCTAGTCCTACTGTCCTATGATCTTATTCTAGTGCTAAGCCTCTTTTTTCCCCCTTACCCTTCACTCCAGGCCACTCAACCCTGCAAAATAAAGTACCAAAATAACTAACAGCACACAAGAGGGTTGGGTCCAAGTAATGGACTGAAAGCATTTAGCACTAGTTACAAAGGTGGGCAGGTCTCAAGTTATCAGTTGTATTTGAACAAGCTCAATATTTACATTAATCAAGATGAGAAATGATTCACAGTCAGACAACTACTTTTTCTTGTGTTCAGATCTGATTGGCAGCATTGGACTAGGCTGCGCAATCGATGTCAAGGCATGAAAAATATCTGCCTTTCAAATGAAGTTGTTTGATGAAAGTTTTCATAACATAAAAGGTGCTTCCATGTATTGCAGATCCTTCTAATCAAAAGCAGCACTCAAACAAGACAAGGTGTTTTTCCCTGCTAGTGGAAGCCAATTAAGTATAGAGACAACAAAACAAGGCAGGACACTATAAAAACTAGATCCACACTTTCCAAAAGCTGGGGTGCATGTCCAGGGTTTGGGTTCATCTCTATACAGTTCATTAAGTGTAACCATAAACAATACAACCAGCTGCCAAAGGAAAGGAGCTTAGGGTGAAATTGATGGCATATCAAGATTTGCATGATTTACTGTATATTACACACAAAAGTAGCAAAAACAAATCTGTAAGACTAGTTGGGCATGAGTCACAAACTAGAAAGACAGGTAGGGAATAAGTCATGTCTTGTAGTTAGTCATTACTATAAAAGGGCAGAATTGGCAAGAAGAAGAATTAAGCCAGGAGCCATTTCTCCCCTTATACATATTTGGATGCTCCTGGCACCAAGTGAATTCAGTTCAAAGGACATAATATACCATTTTATATGGTAATTTTGCATTGGTGAGGTTTACTTTGTTAATACTTTTAAACATGTGTGCCAAGCAGTTTTGAGTTATACTATGCGTAGTAATCTCTTTTTTTGGCGATAAGCATTCATGAGACAGATTAAAAGAAATACATTAACTAGCCCAAAGAGTTGCAGAACATACACAACTTACTTTGCTCTTTGAAGAATTATAGCTAAACAAGTCCTCTCCTCAGCAAGAAGGAGATCTGGGTCACAGACCACCTTACACAGCAAGATAAATTTTATATAAAACAGTGGAGGCTGGGCTTCCACAGGAATGAGTTGGGCTGGTCTGATACTGTTGACAGCTCTAGAGGCTTGCAGGGACCTCCATAAGAAACAGACTTATTTTTTGCATGCTGAATCTTTGTTTTAAAATATTTTGTTTTTCTTCAAGCAGAAAAACTGATGTGACTACCCCAGGATGGGCTTTTCATAAGAGATATAAGTAAGTAGGTGTCTGACTTCCACTACATTTCAGTGAGATTCGGGTGCTTAGCTCCCATAGACTCCTTCAAAAATCCCTGCCTAAAGATTCAGAATCTTGCCCCTGCTCCCCATTGGCTGGCCACAGGCCTTGCATTTTTCCCCCCAGAAACTGCAGTGGGAGCAATTGCATCCCTAGTGAAATGACATTAATAAAAACACTTAAGTGATTTTTCAAGGAATTGAAGGCATTTCCAGAAGAAATTCTAGTTCTTGCCTGTATGCTGTAGGCTAACTTCTCTGCTAGTATACATCAGCATTTACTAGAGCAGTGGCAGACTGAAAATACTGAAGGCAATTTGTTTTGTGGAATCCTTCAAAGACTCTGCCATCTCTTCTTTCCCAGAGGAGAGAGAGAACTCTGGATCCTACTGGAGCACCAACTGAGAATGATGGGCTGCACTGGCCTTATCATCAATACAACCCATCCTGCTCACCTACTGCAAAACACATCAGTCAAATAAAAACAACATGACTCAACTGCTTTCTGATTCACTTTCCTCTCCTCTCAATCTGCATTGCTTTGCCTGGGGAAATGGGAGGAATGGCAGGCTGTAAGAGCAAACATTTTCATTTCAGGGCAATATTTTCTGCCAGTGCTGAGAAAATAAGACCTGATTTTTTAGTATGCATTGAAACGTGTGTGATTATTAGGCACGTGTAAAAAAAAATGCATGCACATTTTTGTTATGCACTTATTACAACATTTAGGTACAAATACACCCAGCACAGGGGCATCTGGGTACTATGACTGCACACAAACTGGTTAGGAAACAACTCAGGAAAGTAAGTCTAAACTTTGATTTAATGTTGAAAGTTTCTGTTCACGGACTGGGCAAAGATTTGTGCCAGGACATATGTTATCAGAATCAGTTCACGCATCTCTAGTTTAAATCATAGTGCTTGTGTTTCTTAAAAGTTTCTAGTACTGCACATATACACTCATGTAACATCATCTTGTCCTCCACACCAGAGGAAAATTTGAAGTAGATCCCTGAAATTTATGTCAAAAAGAAAAAGCTCTTCAGCTCATATAATGTAGGAACATGAGCAAAGACAATGACCTCCCAATATACTCGTGCTTCATACTTCACAGTTTCAATCTTTCACTTCACTGCCAAATACACAAGCCATCGGAATAGCTGTGAGAGCTACAGCCTGAAAAGCACTACATGGTCTGTTACCTAGTTCTAATACATTTACCTTTCAGTGAAAGCCACTTTTAAAATGAGTTAGAGAATTAACAGCTGCCACTAAGCAAATCAACTCCAAGTAAACACAAGCATCCCATAATTTATCTAGTGGTGAGTGTTGCTCACAGGCATGTTGTCCAGCCAGAGGAAAAAAAAACCTGTTTGCTTTTGTTTCTAAGGGAACCTTCACTCATGTGTGTCATCACGTACTTCTGCATAGGGGCTTTATAAATTAGTGCCTTCAGGCTAAGATTGATATTTTTGTTTAAGCTGGAGATCTGAGAGGGATGATGTATTTAAGCATATAATTGCCAGTACCTGCACTGCTACACCACTTTATCTACTGGCACGCTCACAAATGAATTAGTACTCTCCAGAAGTTTTCTGTGATATTTCTCAAATGCTGTGCTAGCAGGACTGGTACTCACTTGCTCTTATCTTTTTAAAACAAGAGAGAAAGACAAATACAAACTTGAAAAGAAAATTGTATGCTTACCTGGAAAATAATTGACTCAGGGGTATTTGAGACCTGACAGAAATCTCCACATAGAGTCTCTTTGTGTTTCAAACAAAAGAGATTTGGAGAAAGCTCTACCTATTCAATAAGACAAATTGGACACTCAAGCAAAATTGTTTGCCTAACACATACAATATTCCACATTTCCATGTCCAGAAATCTTATAGCACCTCCTGCTTCGTGGTAGTTGACTGTTTCTATAATTGTGGAGTCTGAATATTTATCAGAATGATGTGTCCCACATTACTTTGATTGATTGTATTAATGTGCTCAATCCAAGCACAGATGTCCCAGCTATTCAAATATCCCTGCCGATTTCCTGGCTGAAATTCAATACACTTGGGTACTATGGGCCAAATATGAAGTCCTTACTCACTTTTTATTTTCTCTTTACTCGAGCAAAAGCTTCATGGGCTTCAGACTGACATTTGCCTGAACAATAATTTAGTAACTATGGATTAAGGGCTTTAGGATTTGACTCAAAGGTCTGTATGTGAAATAGGAGCACAGGACTAAGTGGAAACCAAAGAATGATGCTGTTTTACAAGTAGGTCTTATGTTCCTCACACTTTAGGACAGTAATTCTTAGCCAGGGTGCTCTGACAGCCTTTGAAGGGTGCTGCTGGGAGAGAGGAGTTAAGGAAAGGCTTTTCCCTGCTGGCTGCTCTTCTTCTTTCCCAGGCCCTCTGCAAGCAGGTAAGCACTATATTATAGATATTATTTTTTAAAATGAGGTAATGTTCAGTTCACAGAAGTTATGGAGAAGTGCCTCAAGTTTAAAAAGGTTAAGAACCACTGCTTTAAGGTAACTTTCACACATACCGTTTCAATATTAACTTTCCCTAATAAATCAGGGAAACATACACAATGTTTATATTCGTTCATAACGTTACATTTTCTTTCCTCCAAGGCCTTGGTATCTGGTACCATATCACATAGTTAGTACATGTTTTAGAAATGTTTACAAAGGCACACTTGAATACATGCGTTTGTATTAATACATTAGAGCCAGACTGTATCTGATAGACACTGGACTACAATAGGTGGGATTGTCCCTCCCAGAGCATCCTGGTGCCTAATGGAAGTAAGTATGCTGTACCAGCCAACAGAACGACACGTTGGCTCCCCTTTTCTGCACTGAGCTCAGGTGGCTGATATAAAGAGGAAAAAGGTTTATAAACCTGACTTCCCCCACCCCTTCCTAGGGATGAACTGTTTCAAGGAGGTAAGAGGACAAAGCAGTGCATGGAATAGGGGTGTGGAGACTACAACTACACTAACCCTGGTTAGGTCGATCTAAATGTAATGCCTCCATGTACCCTAAGTAATTACCAGTGATTGCCTTTAAAGGAGAAAAATGCGGAACCCAGTGGGTTTACCCATGCAGGCTGGCAAAGTTCCAGCCTATAAAGGGCTGGGGGGAGCAGGAGGAGGGAGATCAGGCAGGGGCTCCATGTGCATGTGCGCACACATGCACATGGCAGCCAGGCAGCATGAAAGCAGTTCCCACAGCTTCCTGCAGGTAAATCTGGGGTGAGGGGCAGAACTGAGGCCCTGCATAGGGAGGAAGTGAGGAAGAGAGGGAGTTGGGCTGGGGGCGCTGCCCAGCCAGGGCAATATATGGGGCCTGGGGCTGGAATGTGCAACTTCAGGGCCTGGCTTGGGGTGCTGGATGGAGCCATTGGTGGCTCACCTGGAGGATGGCAGGGGGGCTGGCTTGCCACCACTGCATGCACTCCCAGGGGTGGGACTGGGGAGCACCTGCCCCCCAGATTTGTGCACAGGGTGGAGGCAGATGAGAGCTGTCCACTGTGGGCTCAGGGCTCCCTGTCCTGCTGCCCTCCTCCCATGGTCTCTGTAGCTTAGCAGATGGCAGGGCAGAGTTGGGTAGGGAGGCTCAGTGCTGCCATGGGGAATCCCTCTTCCTACATGGCAGCAGCATGGGGCACAGCTCCACACTGCCACCCTTGCTACTGCCGGGCAAGCAAGGTATGCCCCACCATGGTGGTGTGGGGCTCGGGAGGTAACACTGAGCCTTCCCACCCCACTCTCACCTGCCACATTGAGTCCTACCCACTAGGCTGCAGAGGCCCCTGTGGGGAGGGCAGCAGGGTGGGGGAGCCCCAAATCTGCAGCAGGCGGGCCATATCTGCCCCTCCCGGGCTCTGCTCCAATCATGCTGCCCATGGGGAGGGGGAGCCAATCTCTACGCTCTGCTCTAGCCACAGCAGCTGCTGCCTTCTGTAGGCTACTAGGGAGGGGCAGGGGGCTGTGGACCTGGGTCCCTAGCCCTGTAGCTTTGGCAGCTGGAGGCCCATGGGTGGGGAGTGAGGGGCACCAACAGGGCCAGGGGGGCTTTAGATAGGGAGTGAGGGGCATTTTCAGGGCCTGGGAGCTGTGGATCAGGAGTGAGGGGCACTGGCAGGGCCAGGAGGCTGTGGATTAAGAGTGAGGTCACCAGTAGGGCCAGGGGCCTATGGATCAGGAATATGGAGCACCAGCAGGGCCGGGGGGCTGTACATCCTGAGTGAGGGGCACTGGCAGGGCCAGGAGATTGTGGGTGGGGAATGAGGGGCACCAGCTGGGCCGGGGTGTTGTGGCTTGGGAGTGAGGGGCAATGGCATGGGCAGGGCACCAGCAATCAGGGCTGCTCAGTGCCACAAAGCAGACCCTATGAAGAGAGGCTATGGGACCTTAAACTGTTCAGCCTTTGCAAGAGAAGGCTGAGGGGAGACCTGGTGGCCATCTATAAACTCACTAGGGGGGACCAGTAGGGTTTGGGAAAGACCCTGTTCCCCCTAGCGCCCCCCAGGGTAACAACGAATAACAGCCACAAATTGTTAGAGAGTAGGTTTAGACTAGACATCCGAAGGCACTACTTCACAGTCAGGGCGGCTAGGATCTGGAACCAACTTCCAAGGGAAGTGGTGATGGCTCCTACCCTGGGGGTCTAAGAGGAGGCTTGATGTCTACCTGGCTGGGGTCATTTGAGCCTGGTTTTCTCTCCTGCCCAGGGCAGGGGATCGGACTTCATGATCTACAAGGTCCCTTCCGACCCTACTTCTATGAATCTATGGGGGGGAGGGGCAGCCACAACTGGATCCACATCCTGGTGAGTGAAGAGGGCAGGGGGAGCTCTGATTTTCCATGATAAAAAGACCCAAATCAAACACAAAAATTCACAGGTATTTAGAATTTATTTTATTACAGTGATTGAGGCACAAGTAGGCTTCAAAATTACTTTAAAATTGTAAATATAGCAATAAAACTTGTGTTCAACTGATACCTCTATATATAGAGGCATTTTATTTTAATCATGGAAAATGTGGATTTGGGGGGTTGGGTTTTTTTTTTAATTAGGGCATTTGTGTGCGTGTTTTGGGTTTTTTTTTAAATCAGAGAATTTGCAATTTTTAAACTGAGAAACCCAGGACCCCTGAATTAGAACCCAGTTCTGGCACACTTAGAGAGTAGACAAGTAACTCTTGCGTAACTCTACAGAAACAAGCAGAGCTATATCTGCTTTCACTAGAGCAGAATTTGTCCAAGTTTTTCAATACAATAGTTTAATTTTAAAGTACCCTTTACATTTTTACAATCCACTTTCAAAAATAGCTGTAATATGTCTTGTAGACATCTCATCTCATAAAATACATGGGGAACATGGCACAGGGGACACAATGGTAGGAGTCTACTACAGACCTCCTAATCAGGATAAAGAGCTTGACCAGGAATTCGCCAGGGAACTGGCTGAGGCTGCATGGTCTTAGTTTCATAGTATCATAGTTTCATAGTAGCTAGGGTCAGGAGGGACCTGAACAGATCATCTAGCCTGACCCCCTGCCACAGGCAGGGATGAATGGTGGG
>NW_005841985.1:704424-709194 GCF_000455745.1 Alligator sinensis
CATGACAAGGTATGGCTGGCCTTGCTGGCTGCGGT
This sequence comes from Alligator sinensis, assembly GCF_000455745.1. Lineage (NCBI taxonomy): Eukaryota > Metazoa > Chordata > Crocodylia > Alligatoridae > Alligator > Alligator sinensis. The sequence continues at coordinate 704,460 of NW_005841985.1, forward strand.
CTGGCATTGGTGGCTCATGTTCATCTTGGAGTCAATAACGACTCCAAGATCCCTTTCCACCTCTGTGCTTTCAAGAAGGGAACTCCCCAGCCTGTATGTATGCTGTGGATTCTTTCTCCCAAGGTGCAACACCCTGCATTTATCTACATTGAACCCCATCCTATTCTCATCTGCCCACTTTTGTAGTCTGTCTAAATCTATTTGCAGCCTCTCTCTCCCTTCAAGTGTGTCCACCTCACCCCACATCTTAGTGTCATCCACTTCCTCATGTGTGTGAATGAGCTCTATCTGACTCAAGAAGTCTATGCACCGACAAGAGGTAAAGTGCTGCTGGACCTGGTACTGGCCAAAGGGGATGATCTAGTCAGTGACCTAAGAATTGAAGGAAAGCTGGGAGACAGTGACCATGAGCTGATCACTTTTACTATCCATCACAAAGCTGGCAAGTCAGTCAGCAATGCAGAAGCCCTTGACTTTAGAAATGCTGACTTTAGAAACGCTCTACTCTTTAACATCTTTATGAAAGATATGGACATTGGTGTCAGAAGCGGACTGCCCAAGTTCGCCGATGACACCAAACTTTGAGGTAAAGCATCCACACCTAAGGATAGGCTGGTGATCCACACTGACCTTGACAGGCTTAGAAAGTGGGCGGATAAAAACCTGATGACATTCAATATGGAAAAACACAAAGTACTCCACCTCGGGGAAAGAAACCCGCATCACGCTTATAGGCTTGGCGGTGCTACACTCGCTAGCACCATAGCTGAAAGAAACTTGGGGGTCATGATTGACCAGAAGATGAACATGAGCCACCAGTGCGATGTTGCAGCTGGTAAAGAAAACAAAACTCTGGCTTGCATCCATAGATGCTTCTCTAGCAAATCTCAGGATGTCATCCTCTTGCTGTACTCGGCCTTGGTGAAGCTGCAGCTGGAGTACTGCATCCAATCCTGGGCTCCATGATTAAAAAAGGATGCGGAAAAGCTTGAGAGAGTCCAGAAAAGAGGTACACACATGATCAGAGGGCAGGAAAACAGGCCTTATGATGAGAGGCTGAGAGCCATGGGACTCCTCAGCCTGGAAAAGCGCAGGCTCAGAGGAGACCTGGTGGCCGCCTATAAGTATATAAGGGGTGTACATCAGGATTTGTGGGAACACCTGTTCACCAGAGCACCCCAAGGGATGACAAGGTCAAATGGTCACAAACTCCCCAAGACCATTTTTGGCTGGACATAAGGAAAAACTTCTTTACCGTCTGAGCCCCCAAGGCCTAGAATAGACTGCTTCCGGAGGTGGTGCAAGCAGCTCCTCTGGACTCTTAAGAAACATTTGGACGCTTATCTTGCTGGGATCCTTTGACCCTAGCTGACTTCCTGTCCCTTGGGCCAGGGGCTGGACTTGATGACCTTCCGAGGTCCCTTCCAGCCCTAATGTCTATGAAGTCTATGAAATCTCATCATGCTTATCAAAAGACCAAAGTAGTTAAGTTGCTGAAGAAACTATTATCCAATCCTTCTTCTGACTCGGACCAAAAAAAGAAAAAAAAAAAAGAAAAAAAGGTGAGTGTGTGGGTTGTGGGGGTGGGGAGATTTTCACCAAGTGCATAACAGCGAGGTTTTATCCTCATTTTTTAAAGAATTTGCTACATTTTTCAAGGCCTTAGTGTACTTTTAAAGGCCTGGATGTTTCTATGTGTCTTTCTGCCTTTAGTTTAACTGTCTCTTTTAATGTCAACTATGTATTCATTGTAATCAGTGACTATGCAGGTTCTTGCATATACTATCAGAGAAAGTTTCCTCCACACCACACTCTGTCCCTGTTTTTCCCTGGCAGCTACACAGTGCTTGACAGTCTGTGTTCTCTAAATTGCTCTCCCAATAATCTGATATGAAAGAATGATGGTTTTTGCCTTGGATTAGAGAAAATCTTGTTTGTTTTCATTTCAATAAATCATAAAAACTCACTACCACAATGAAAATGTTTTTCTTCTAGTGACTGAAGCAGTTTGAAATGAAAATATACCACCCCCGCCTTTAAAAAAGCCAAACAAACCAATGCCTCTACCACAGTGAAATGGCAAGAGAGAACCTGATAAAACACATCCCCAAATGGCTTGGCTGCACATTGGAATGCCGCTTTTTATGAGGCTTCCGACAGCGTCCCTCATACTCTCAGGAAAGCCGCTCTGCAACCCCTTCATCCCAATCCTAACATGTTGGGATATTTAGTACTCCAGCGTTCACTGTGTAAACAAAGGTAAATGGAAGTTGGTTGAATGGGAGTAGAGCCTTCCCAAGTGTGTGGGGTGGAAGGAAGGAAACTGGTGTGACTCAAATATACATTTGAGGAGACAAAATGAGCAGATCCACAGGAAGGAAAGAAGGCTTTATAAATGAAGAAAAACATGAAGACAGAAAGGAGGACAGAAGATGGAATATCAAATAAAATAAAATAGCAGAAAAAGTCAGAGAGGAGTTTAAAAAATAGTCAAAAGGGCATTAGGCTTAGTGAATTTTAGGCTAAGTTCCCATGCACCAGCTTGCAGTGTAGGAGTGCCTCCCAAGGCCAACACTTAGAGAGTCTAAAGTACATTGTTGACTTTTTCTTTTAATCTTTAGTCTCAGAGCAGATGTTGAGAGAGAAGAGTGCTGTAAAATTCTGTGTCAATTGCACTTGTACAAATTTAAGCCAGGCCTAGGTTACAGCAAATGAATAAATGGTTCAGTGCTTGCCTTGCTGGCCTTGGTACATTCGGCTGATATACAAGATATTTCCTTCTGGAGTGATGCCATGGAAAGGTTAACTACCATGTGCATACCAGCAGCAACCATTGGTGCAAGGGGTGCATCTTGCATTTTTAATACACACCTGAACTTTGTTTCCTGAAAACTGCAAGGCCAGAGTCACAGTAGCCCCACTGACACTGATGACAAATCCATGGAAGATGCTGTAGTAGCAAAATTTCCATGAGAAGACATTCAAATGAATTTTTAAATTAAACACTGATTGCTTTGAAATGGTATATTCATAATGCTATTTCAATTGCATATGCCTCTAAATGAAGATTTAAACAACATTTACTTTTTTCACCACTCATTTTTCATATGGGACCAAAAGTAAATCCATACCAAAATGAGATATTTTTAGGTTATTTTCTGTTGACAGTATTGCCAGTAAACATTAACTCATTATTTATCTATCCCAAGGAATGGAATGCATTGGAAGACAATCACTTTGCAATGGAATGTGACTTTGGCTAGTATATAACAGCTAAAAAATGCCGTCCCTCTGACGGTGGATTGTTTTGATGGAAGGGAAAACTATTTGAAATAGTTTAAGAAAAATGTTTTAGATCCTTAAAATGACTGCAATTCATTTCTATGCTTTCCATTCAGTAGTACTAATAGTATGCACTTGGCTAATGCCTTTAATGTAAGGACTTTCCCAAAGCATTAGTTAAGTATCAGAGGAATCCTGTGAGGCAGCTAGTATTATGTCCGTTTTTCAGATCAGTAAATGGAGTTTTAAATGACTGGAGCAAGTCACACACTGAGTCAATAGCAGAACTGGGGAGAGAGTAACTTCCAAACCCATGTTCTAGTAAACAAACCATGCACCTGGAATCAAACTATGAACATTAGAAAGCTACAAATTTCCATATCACTTAGGCTGTGCTTAGTACTATATTTATTTCACCAGCCAAACAAAACACAAACCCTCAACAGGTGGGTTTCAACAGGCATCACCTCCCTCAAAATGTAATGAACAGCTTTCATCTCTGGATAATCATACTTTCCTGGGTTTTCAGGTTTATGCACTTATAGGCAATTAATTTTCTGACAAATTTCTGAGGCTGGAAAGTAAATTCTTGGAGGGCATTGTACATTTTGAGATGTTTGTTTGCTTTAACTAACAGATACATGGTGACCTGATATTGCCAAGAAATTTTGTACAGTTTGAAGTCAATTTCTATAGATTCTTGTTACACATAAGGAAAATTCACATAGAGCATGTTCAGTTCCCAACTCAGAGTCCAAATGGGAGTGTGACATCTGTGGGCCTCACGTCCGGTACCACCCTTTGTCTGGTAGCCCCTCCCCCTTGTCCCGCCTGCCACGACTTGGGTGTTAAGTGATTTGAAGGAGGGGTTCAGTGGAGATCTTCTGCCAGAGGAGCTTGCCCGACGTGAAGTGGGGTACTCACGGTTGGGTCCTCAGATGTTCCACGGGGCTCCGCCACCCCTACACCCTGTCCACTCGCCAACCGGTCACTTGTTGATGAGATGGTCATCGGCCGCTACTTGCAGCCCTTCTTATTGACAGGCCTCCCCGAGACCAACGGTCGTCTTCAGGCAGCCTGGCTCAGCCTCCGCCTGACCCGGCTGCTAGCTCAGGTCCTTTCCTTTCTTCTCTCCCCTGTTCTCAAAAATACTGCTCCTTGGGAATGGGGGAACTTCCTGAGTTGCTGCTCTGGTCCCAGCAACCCCTGGGGGTCACTTCTCCTGCCCCCACCGGGGCTTCCGGCTCTCGCCTCAGCTGCTGGGCTTATGCCCAGTTGCCTGCCCAAGGCTCTGGCTTTGGGGAAGCCACCGCGGCAGTGATGTGCTGCACGCCTCCTCTCCCCTCCTCTGGCTTCCCCCCTACCGCGGGGTTTGTCAGGGCTTTTAAACTTCCCATGGCAGCCGCAGCAGCTGCCGCGATTGGCTCAGCTGCTCCCCCTGTTTGGGACAGCC
>NW_005841985.1:709945-711016 GCF_000455745.1 Alligator sinensis
GAGCCCCAAGAAGGAGCGTAACTGCTTACGGGTCTGGGGCTCCGGAAACTGACTTATGGCCCTGATTTTATTGGCCAAGGGGCGTATTGTTCCCTGTCCTACTCGAAACCCTAAATAGGCTGTTTCCCCCTCCGCCAACTTGCACTTCTTAGGGTTAGCCGTTAAACCCACTGTGTGGAGTTCTGCTAGGACCGCTCTCAGGGCCCCTAGATGCTGCTTCCAGTTAGAGGTAAAGATGATGATGTCATCAATATACGCTGCAGCGTAAGCTGCATGGGGAGCTAGTAGCGTCTCCATTAACCTTTGGAAGGTGGCGGCCGCTCCGTTAAGGCCAAAGGGCATTCTCACAAACTCGAACAGGCCCCAAGGAGTTCCAAACGCTGTCTTGGCGCAATCGCCGGGCCACAGCGGGATCTGCCAGTAGCCCTTAGCCAGATCGAGGGTGGATATGTATCGAGCTTCTCCAATCCTCTCGATGAGGTGGCTCACATAGGGCATTGGGAAGGCGTCGAACGTTGTTAAGGCGTTCAGTTTCCTAAAATCGATGCACAGTCTGAGGGAGCCATCGGGCTTAGCTACCGGCACGATGGGGCTATGCCATGGGCTATGAGAGGGCCGTATAATCCCCTGCTCCTGCATCTTTACGACTTCCCGCCGTACCTCCTGCTGCCATTGCTGGGGTATCGGCCTCCATCTCTCTCTTACCAACGTACCGATTGGCGTTCTTATTTCATGATGGATACTCGCCGTCCTCCCTGGACTCTCTTGGAACACCTCGTGGAACTCCTCGACTATAGCCAATAGTTCCTGTCGCTGGCGATTATTTAACTCATTACTCAAGTGGACAGCCTCCTTCGGGACGGCTCGTCCTAACCCTGGACAAAGAGGCCCTAGATCCCCCTCACCTGCCTTTTCTTGGGCCATCCAGCCTTGAGGGGTCTTCCACTCTTTCAGCCGGTTTACATGATAGACCTGCTGCTCCCGGCGGTGACCCAGTTTACGCACCTCGTAGTCCACTGGCCCTACTTGCCTAATGACAGAGAAGGGCCCTTGCCACATCGCCAGCCGCTT
>NW_005841985.1:713188-713914 GCF_000455745.1 Alligator sinensis
TGCTACGGGACCACAGCTTAGCTCGCTCAGCCCCATTCTGCAGTCCCAGGAGATGTGTCCCGTGCGTCCACATTTATAACAAACTACCCCCTTCGGGGCAGTCCTCCTAGGAGCTGCCCAGCTTTCTGCCTCGCCCCCCGAGCCTTCTCTCGAGACCCGGAAGCCTCGTCCACTTCCTTTCTCCTTCTCCAAGTTCGAAAAGGCCTCTGCTAGGCACAAGGCCTCCTCAGTGGACTGCGGTTGATGCCTCCGCACCCACCTCTGGGTGTCTTCCTCTAAGTCCCAGAGGAACTGTTCCAGTAAGATCTGGTCCAACACCCCCGCATGATCAAATTTGCCTACCGGCAACCATTTTTGCAGGGCGTCCCGGAGCGTTCGCAGTAGGCCCCGGGGTCGTTTACTCTCTCTCGGTTTGCGCGCCCTGAATGCCTGCCGGTAACTCTCGGGGGAGATCTCCAGCCGATACAAAATCGCGGCTTTGACAGCCTCATCATCCTGGGCCTCCTCTCTAGATAGTGCCCTGTATGCTGCTTGGGCTTCATTGATTACTAAGCCGCCCAGCTGGTGGCCCCATTGGCTTCGGTCCAACCCCGTTTGAATGGCCGTCCGCTCAAAGGCTTTGATATAGGCCTCATGGTCATCGTCCTTAGTCATACAGGGCATCCTGAAGAGGGCCGCACTGCGCTGTATCCACTCTTGCTGATTCGCTCCCTGTAACTGCTGAAC
>NW_005841985.1:713924-742564 GCF_000455745.1 Alligator sinensis
GCTTGAGTTAACAGGTCCACCTGGGACAACCCTGATGGCTGCATCTTGTCTTTTTATTCCCGGGTGGGGCTCTGCCCCACGGGCCTTGACGCTGTCGCCAAGCTTCCCAGCCAATGCACCACTGTGACGTCTGTGGGCCTTACGTCCGGTACCACCCTTCGTCTGGTAGCCCTTCCCCCTCGTCCCGCCTGCCACGACTTGGATGTTAAGTGATTCGAAGGAGGGGTTCAGTGGAGATCTTCTGCCAGAGGGGCTTGCCCGACGTGAAGTGGGGTATTCACGGTTGGGTCCTCAGATATTCCATGGGGCTCCGCCACCCCTACACCCTGTCCACTCGCCAACCGGTCACTTGTTGATGAGATGGTCATCCGCCGCTACTTGCAGCCCTTCTTATTGACAGGCCTCCCCGAGACCAACGGTCGTCTTCAGGCAGCCTGGCTCAGCCTCCGCCTGCACCCATGACAGCGGCCCGTCGCCGTCACAGGGAGCAATTCAAATTTGCCTTGGCAGCTTATACCTGAATGCTTAATCACTAGATTTGGAAGTGGGCATGTCACAGGATCTGGCTCTCTCAGGAATACTATATATTAATATTTTTTGAGATATTAGTAAGCAGCTGCTAATATCTTCAGTGTCTATAGCCTTGTGCTCAAACGCCAAGCAGTTCTTTGCATATTTGAGGCCAACCTAACATCACCGTATCTCCTTGGTACAACATCTCGGATTCTTGGCACAAAATTCATCTTGCCTTTCTAGCTGTGGCACTGAAAGTACACAGTTGCACTTGGTACATATAGGACTTGAGGCAATGCTTTATTTAAAAACAACATTCAAATACAGTTGATTCATACCTAGAATCCTTCCTCACCTCTCTCAAACAAGTGACTTAATTAGCAAAGTATATTATGTTTCAGTACCATACATGTTGGTAGGTACCCTCAGGATATGACCACTAAAGCAATTCAGTTCTGGATTCAGTGTACTATTAAAGTCCAGCTGTAGCATGGCGCCCTGTATAGATAGAGTAACTGGTGGCCTGTAATAAATTTACATTTGAGAGTTGGGATCTGTTCCTGGCAATTAAACATTTAGACCTAAAATGTTATTTAGAAGCCTTGCTGATTGCCAAAGAGCTGAGTGCCTACGACTTCTCCCCTTCATCTAAATGGAGGCTGTCATGTGCTCAGACTTTTGGAAGACAGGCTGGTGCCCAGATACAGATTTCCATGCTAACTTCTCCTGAGAAGCAAACTTGGATGTCAGAAGCTAAATTCTCCTGGGTTTTTCTCCTTGAATGTCCAGACCCCATTCATTCATGCATTGTAAACTGTGATTAAATGTTGATAATCTTGACCATATAACTTATGTCTGGTAGTCCTGAAGTGAATCTCTGTTTCTCCAGAATACTGGCCAAATAGGAATAGCTAACTTTGCTATTGTCTTTTTGGGGATTTCACAGCCTTTTGGGTGATATCTGTACAACGTGTGTGTATGTATGCACATGCATCGATCATCTCTGAAGACCTTACTGACACTCATGCACCACTGCACTAAGGTACCTGCTTTACTTGCAGTTCGAGAGAGAGTGTACAAGGAGCGTGCTCAGGGTGCTTCAGTTCACTGTAGCATTCATTGTACAGGTGCAGTATAGATGTGCCCTCTGTGTATGTTAGAAGTAAATACATGTAGGTAGGGGTGTCAAACTCATCTCCTGCTCCAGAGCCAGATCCAGACTATGGGGCTTCTTGTAGCCCAGATCCAACACAGGGCATAGAGTTGGTCCAGTGGCACAAATTCCAGTTCCCACTTGGTACAGGCAATGGCAGCAGCAAATCCAGCTGCATGTTGCTTTCCACCTGACCAGAGCTGGAGCTGCTGCTGACACTTGTCTCTCGCACCAGGGCAGTAGCTCTGTCTGGCACAGAACAGGTGGTGGCAGCAGCAGTGGCAGGGCTGGCAGCAGAGACAGTAGTGACAAGCAAAGAGATCAGAGGGTGACACTAGGACATCTTGCTGCTAGAGCTGTCTCCCCACTATTTTATTATTTGGATCTTTTATTGTGGGTTTAAAATGATGCCTCGCTGGTCTACCGCAGATACTTATTCTGTGCAAGGATACACAAAATCTGAACCGTCCTGTTCCTGCTTCTAATGGTTCTACCAAACCTGAAAGTTAAACCAACTTCTGTCAGCCATCTCAGTGTTGCTGCGTCATTTAGTATTCCAAACACAGGACTATTTTTTCTTATAATAAGGAGCCACTTAGGTCTCAAAATTCACACGGCTGAGTTTTAATCCTTAAATCAGTCATGCATGTATGCGAATTAAAATGGTTCAAATTGCCTTTGACTGCACATATATAAGAAGCCAAAACATAATTGCACATATATAAGAAGCCAAAACATAATGCTTTTCTCAGAAGAAGTTTTTTTTTTATTTTCTGGGAAGAAGTTACACAATTTATCAATTTTATTCATCATTTGTATCAGATCTTTACCATTTGCTGGTTAATCTAGCTGCAACCTTCTTGGATCAGACAATGAAAAATATTGAGTACACTTCACAGATTTTTTTCAGCCTCCTGAAATTGGGGAAAAATTTTAATTGTTTCTTGAACTAATGTAGTTTTCTCTCCAGAACGGTCACGTTGGAGAAAATGAAAATCACTGGTTTAATTTTGTTCCTATATATATTTGTGGTCTCACATACCGTTTACTGAGTATAAAAATGTAAAAGTATATATAATAATGAAGGTTTTGATTTAATGTGCAAAACAAGAAAACTGAGGTGGAGTAGGGTAGGGAATGGATCAAATTAGAACAGTAATTTGATGTTTTTTAGCAAATAAACAAATGCCACATAAACATTTTCTTCAAAGTGCAAAAGTCTCAGGTTATTTAACCATTAAGGAAAACAGCTCTTATTTACAATAGGTAAATTCTGAAATTAAATAAAATAGCCATTTTTAAGCAACATTTTGGAAAACGTTTGTTTTGTAAATGTCAAAACAAAACCTTTTGGCATTTACAAAATTGAATATTTCATTTGGGGAACAAAAAGGTTCAAAAATATTTTAACATTGTAAATCCCACCCCCCCAACATACACACACACACACACACACACACACACACACACACACACTTTTTGCCAAAATTACTACCCAAACTGGTGAATAATTTTAGTCTCCTCAAAACACCATTTTCCAGCAAATCCAGTACTCGTCAAACAAATAAAATTACTCTGCTCCATTCAGGAGCCAGGCTGGCTAGAGAAAGAACACCATAAAGAACAACTGCATCTGTTCTAGTCACTATTCAGATCAGACTCACACCTCTGGAAATCTCTTTGATCCTATTTTACTATCTTTCATCTTCTATTGTCATTCACACTTATGAAGAGTGAGTCTAAAATTCTGCTATTTATATAAATAAGTCTAAAATGCTCAAAAGGCTGTACTAGATTTGCACAACCTGATGACTATACAATGGATCTCACGTGCCTATTCTTACACACAGCCACCTACACCATGAAACCACCAAAACCAGAGCATCAATTAACAACCTTTCTGCTGAAAGATGTGGCAGAAAAAAGAAGTCATTAAGGGAAGACTCATCGAGAGTAAACTATCATTCCTCAAGATGGTTTTGGAAGCCTGATGAGGTGGAGGCATATTGTATAGAAAAGCCTGGGTCTCTACTGTGTTGCGTAGAAATGGAAACCATCATACCTATATCTGCTAGAATGACAAGGATTTGCCCAATTTTTGTTTGCCTTCTGCAGATATTCTAGTAAATGAGATGCGTTTTCTGCTTCAAGAGCAGGGCAGATAATTTAAAAGAGCAACATTCATATTTGTAATCATAAAAACTAATTATGGAACCTGATAAGCAGACTTTTTGTGTTTCACAGTTGAATACACAGCGAACTACAACCTACGTATCAGATCAAAACAGTTTGGATTTTAACATACGACATTCTCAAAGAACTCCTTGCAAGAATTATTCAGCCAATTCAACATTGAATGATTTAGTGAAAATTCTCATAATAAATTAGTTGTTACAAACTATTTGCCCAGCTCATTGCTGTGTTTTTGAATCCTTATGGTTATCTACTCCCTTCAGGCTTGTTATTTTCTAACTGCAAGCTGACCTTGAAGTATGTAAGCTAATGGCAACAAGTTACGCCAAAGCTAACATAGGGTGAACAGGAAGGGAGCTCTCCACGGCACAAAAAAGTTCCTACATTATCAGTTTTTATCTCTTTCTCATTACAAGCCAGCTTTTGCCATTCCTGATTATAACTACACAATTCCATTTATTGTTTATGTTTCTCTTAAATTTGCACACAATAAATCATTTGAGACACTGGGGCTGACAATGTTTCATTGGCTATTCAAGATTCACTGTGAACCTCTACTAGGCAACCTAGTTTCTCTCTCAGATTCAGGCTTTCTTTTTGCCAACTGGTTCATTTTGTTTAAAGCAAAAAAACCCAGGGGAGTGTCTTATGCCATGACTGACAAATTGGTCCTCTGAATATCAAACAAAGCCATCAGAAACCAAAGAAAACATCACCAAAGGAAGCTTTTGCTCTTTAGAGATCTGTTCTCATTCTGCCTCTCAGGATGAAAACAGACATTGCCTTTCCTTGCCTTTGTGCCACCATTAAAAAAATCTTATGGAGGCACAAAGGCAAAACAAACAGGTGTCCATACCCTTTGTTATGCCACAATTGCCAAAAATATGTGGTGGAAACAATGGTAGCAATAGACTGTTCTGTTTTAATACAGCAGACGTCTGTTTGAGTGGGATGGGAAAGAGTGGGCAGCCAGAGCCACCCATACTCTCCAGCTGCCCTGGCCAGGTGCTCTGGAGGCTCCTGGGCCCAATTCTTTGCACCCCAGAGAATTTCAAGGCAGGATCAAGCCCCTTCATCTCCTGGAATGCCTGCCTATCTTTCTCCGCTTACAGTATGCCCCAGGAAATCTCAGGGTGCATCTCAGTAAGCAGGGAAAGCCAAGGTTTCACCACCTATGGAAACACCCCCATGAGTTCAGTGTGGCATATGGGGTATTCCCTCCTTAAGGTTCATCTCCATAAGGAGGGAATACCCCATATTCCACACTGGGACTTGTCCTACACCAACCCCCTGGCAAGGAGGCATGGAATGGCATAGAAGCCAGGGTATTTCTAGGGCCCCATGCCTCCACAATGGGCCCCATGCCACTCTGTGCTTCATGCAGAGGCATGGGTCAGTGCAGGGCAGCACTGAGGCCTGGGGCTGTGTGGGAGCCAGGGAATCCCTAGCCCTTGCACTGCCCCACACCTGTACATGCCAACCCATGCTGACCCATGTCTCCACATGAAGATGGCAGCATGGGACATGTGGAGGCATGGGGCGCTGGGAATTCCCAGATCCTGTGCCACCCCACACCTCTTTGCTGGGACCCATGCTGACCTACATTTCACCCGGCATGGGTCAGGGTAGGTCCTGGCAAGGAGGCATGGAGCAGCAAGAGAAAGAGGGAATTGCCTGGCCAAAGGACCGCGTTGCTGCTTGTCCCATGTTGGGTCCTTGTGGGACAAGGGGCAATGTGTGTTTCACCCAAAAAAGTGGATCAACTGTGACAACATCTGGCAACATGTTTGTAGCCTTCGTAACTAAAACTGCACTAGCTACAGGAGCCACATGAATAATAATAATAATAATAATAATAATAATAATAAAGAAGCTGGTGTGCCTGTCAGTCAACTTGTGTATCCCCACAGCATTTAATGGGAGGCTCCGAATGGGAAAATTGAACAGAGGAGAGAATGTACCATATGTAGAGAACAAAGCGCAGATCCAGACTGTGCTCCTGACATCCAAGCAGAGACTCTTGTCAATGATTTTCCTCCTCCAGGACTGAAGGAAGTCTGCTGCTTCTGTGTCATTGTCCTCCCCATACCCTGCAGAGGGCTCTCCTGAGTAAAGCCCAACTGCCAGCTGTAGAAATGATTAAAAGAGGAATTCCATGGCTGTCGTGGAGTCTGGTAAAGCCTTACTGACAGGGATCCAGGGGGAAAAAGTAATGAGCAACTCTAAACTAATGCAACAGCCCCAGGCTTCTCCAAGCATGGCACTGGCCTCCCATGGGTCTCCTAGCACATGTGCAGATCTGCAGGATTTGGGAACAAAAACCTCTGCTTTATCCAAGGGGCTGCACATTTGTGCACCAGGAAAACAGGAATTTGGAGTGATCCTTCTGTAGATTTGCCTGTCTGAGTGAGTGATTTGGCAGCTTCATTTTTAAATAGCTATTGTTCTGTCCTTCTACTATACAAATTAACAGAAATAGGACAGGACACACAAAACGTTCTGAAAGCTGGTTTTGAAAGGTGAATTCTTGAAACTGGAATATGAAATTGGCTTAAGTTCCCTAGGAATAACTGAGAAGAAACCAGCCCTACGTCAATCCAAAGCAACTCCTCTGATTACAAGGAAGTTATTTCAGATTTACAGAGCAAGATGCTGAAGATACACAACTTTCAGCCAGATTTAACTTACTCTGTTGGGAGCTTGACAAGATGGAGGTTGTTCAGGAACTGATAAGTCTAAATATTTTCTTTGTTAAGCAGACATACCAGCTCTAGTCCTGTCCTCTGGGAATGTGGGACTGACAGGTGTTAGGGTTCAAAGATCGGAAAACAATAGCATTAACTTCGGAATGGACATGGGTTCCTGACCTACAGTGTGATGAGAGGAAAATTCACTCATCAAAGCCCTGGGAAATTAAACACTCCCCATTCTTACAGCTCTTTCATACTGTATTAGTTTTCCTTCACAAAGTTCACTTATCAATGCTAGTTCTTGCTCTGAAGCAGAACTAAAGATTTTGCCCTTGGTAAACCATCATGTGTCTTTTTCTGAACAGAGCAGTTCAGATTCTAACAGCCAATATCCTGAGGGGCTGGACTGGTAAACTGTGGGAAGCAATGGAGATTTAGTCATTTTCTATTCAGATAATGCATGTGCTTTTTAAAAATCCTTTTCTTATTGCATATTTATGACCATCTGCCTGTATTTATACAGTGAAGCCTTTCTCCATGATATTAGGGATATTATTTTTCAGCGTGGCCCAAGGTAGACAATGTTGATATTAGAATGACAATGAGTGGCGTATGAGATTTCTAATGCCTACTATTTATAAATCCATCTGAGCTTTAAGCCCCATACTTTCCCTTTTATATCTACATCTTCCACATCGTTCTACTGCTAAATGTTTATTCCATATTTTTGTACACTCCAATGTGACAATTCCATAAATTTCAATTGGTCCTGCCTTTAAACACAACCTATATTTATCCCCAATACTGCTTAAAGACTATAATTTAGTTATCAGCATTTCTTTGTGTGTTTTTGGAATACTCTTTTAATTCACTATTGCTACTGCTTCATCAAAAACGCATCCCTAGGCATAGCTGGTGAGATAGAGACTTGAATGTGTGTGGGAAGTAGGCAGAGTTCCCAGCCCACTCCAAAGAGAGTATTCATGCGCTGGGTATATAATCCAAACTTGCCTCCTTCCTGGGGTATGCCTTTCTTTGTAATTGAAGCAACCACAATAATAGAAGACCACAGCCAAAGCTTTCCCCGCCAAGCTTGGCTAGGGTTTCCCTCCAGGATCTCCTCTGTTCCAGTCCATTATTTACTCAGGCTTAGAGATAAACTCCACTCGCATCCTTGTTGGGGCTGAGCTTCACCTGCCAGTGTGAGATAGCAGTACTTGCTCTACATTTTTACACTGGCTTCTAGTACCTCGGCATAGCATGACCAAACAAATAGAATCACAGAGTTGTAAGAGACCTCAAAAGTCATCTATACCAGTCTGCTGCACAGGTGCAGGATTTGTTGTTCCTAACCCCTCTTATCCAGCCTCTTTCTGAAAACCACAAGTGAAGGAGATGCCACATTTCCCTGCATAGCTTTTGGCAGCTTTTGGCTTTTCCACTGTCCTGTCATAGGCCACTATGCTAATACAAGGTGTATGCTTCCCATGAGGACACTATTTTTCCTACAAAGATGGCCTCTTCCTCCACTAAGAGCATAATTTAAAAATGAGAGGTCACAGAGGATGCTGAAAGTAATTCAGTAGCAAACAAAGTTCTTGATTATCAGCTGAGCTGCTCTTTGGCTTACATTAGGCTTTTTATTTTTTATTTTTAATGTTGTCCTAACAAGATACAAGAGAGGTGCAGTGACCTGGGACAAATTCAGTCCTTGTATCCAAAAATTCTCATAGACTCACAGGATGTGAAGGGACCTTGACAGCCTCATCCAGCCCACAGTGCCCCAGTAATCAGAGTCCATGACATATGGTAGCAGAGGGGTGGCTGCAGCCAGGCCAGAAGCACAGGGTCTTCTGTTTTTGTACCTCCGAAGTTGGCTTCCAGGCAGAGGTTTGAATTACACTTTGACTCTTGGCAGGGGGTTCTGCAAAAAAATGTGGGCTGTCCATCACAATACCCTAATAAAATCGGAGACCCCCTAGGTTATGATGTTAAAATCTTACAGAGAGGCTCTTGTCTCTTATGAGGGAGCTCAGCACTCCCCAACTCCTCTGTAATCCAAGCCCTGCTTCCAGGGATGGTGCTCCAGTGTTCCCACCACCATTATGCTACTTTATGGTAGACTGCAGCATGTGGGCACCTTATGGTGAATAGGAGTAATGCTAACTGCTGGTATGTTGTTTGTTCCTTTCTCTAAAAGGTATTTTATTTTGTAGGCCCGTTGATATCTCACACACCTCATCTGAACAGAAACACGGATCAACCATGTTTTACGCTATGGCCAGGAGATCTGGAGCTTTTGTTTGTCAGAGTTGCTGAATGATATAAGTGTTCTTCTCAGAAGGAAATACTTCAGAAGGCAAATGCTTTTCCAGTAAAAATGCTGTTATTTCACATTAAATTTAACAACCAACCACCTTTGTCAATGCAGGAGAATGTGTTATGAACAAAGAATCTGCATAACCATTAACTTTGGCCCCTGTAAGCCAAAGGGCAAATCTATTTTCTGTAATGCCAAACCTCCTTCCTTGTTCCATGCTACTAGTTTTCATCAGGTCATTCTTATTATAATTCAACCATAAAAAAAGAAGTTTAACACAAAGTTAATTGAAATGTCAACCTACAAATACAACAGAGACAAAGAAAAAACATTAACCATTTATGGTTAAAATTCCTTCTTTAATCCAAGACCATAGGTAGTATATAGCACTTAGAACTATAGTTAATCTTAAACTCCAAGACCTCTGTAGTAAGGAGGAGAAGTTAAATTCATTTTAAAGAGGAAGGGATATAACCTGACGCGATATAAACTTTAAACTTCAGGGCCTGAGAAGTTAACAACAGTTTATTGCGGGATTTCAGTTTTACATTTTAGACCTTGCTATTAATCACATTTTAATATAATTCTTGGGGGGGGGGGGTGTAATTTTGATGGGTTGGGGAAAGGGTTCCAGATTTTCTGCCCCAGTAAAGCTGCTAAAGACAAACCCCCATATGCAGAACAAAAAAGAAAAATGCCTGCCTATGCTGAGGCAAAAATGCCCCCTTGTCAGGTAAATCTGTATAGATACCATGCTTTAATAGATCTGGGCCTAGGAGGGGAGATTTTGAAAACTCTTCAGTGAGAAATTTTTACATATGGAAGAAAAGGTTGGAACATTAGTTCCAACTTTGTCCCAACAAAACAATAGTTACCTCTCATACAAGCAGAACCATTTCCTATGTTAAAAACAGACTGTGCCACCAGCCAGATTCCATGTCGGGGGGTCCATGCATGTCATGGCAGCTCTAATTCAATATCATAATTCACCTTTGTTTTGTATACACCTCATCCAAAGTCATATGAAGTCAAAGGAGTAATTTCTGTGAATTTTGCATTAGGCTCAATGCGACTGTTAGGGGACACTTTTGAAAGCACCCCATAATCCTGTGGTGTAATCACTGGAGGCACATCCACACACACAGGCATGTGAACTTACAGCAGCTCAAGTAGCAACGGCACAAATATCTGCCAGAGATTTGGCCTGAGCACACATGCCTGAACAGGTACTTTGGTGTGGGGCAAATTGTGCCACTTGGAGCAAACTGACCCTGCTGAGCCCCTTGGGGAGCTAGAGGCTGGGGCCAGGCCTCAGGAGCTTTGGAGGCCTAGCCAGGTGGTATCTGGGGACACTAGCCCCTTGTGCCAGCTGGACTGCTGAAGCAGCCCTAGCCTAGAGTGGCCCCTGCACCCTCTACCCACTGCAGCAGTCTGGCAGTGGGGTTGCTGCCTGGCTATGACCTGCTGCCACCTGAGACAGCATCCATTCCCTTGGACCTGTGGTCCCATTGCCGTGCACCTGCCAGACCTGGATGGGGACCACACGGCCACCTGGGCTGTGGTACAGGCACTGCAGTAGAGCCTCCTGCACCTCTGGGCCTTCATGCAGCACTGCTGTCATGTCTTCTGGTGCCCCAGCTATTGCCTGGAAGATGCGCTTGTTGCAGTGGCCTGCTTTGAACTGTTGAAGTGTGTCTTCCTGGCACCAAATGGCCAGGAGGTCAGCTGTCTCTCTTAAACATCTGTGAGTGTGTGTGAATTTCATCTGCCCTCTAGCTAGGTCCCTGGTGTTGCTTTTGGCAGACTCCTTTGCCCAGGTCCCTCCACTTGCCTCACCAGCAGGGATCCTGGTGTTCCCTGTTTAAAAATTGCAGATTCTCTGATAAAAACACCCAAATTCTCTCATCAAAATACCCAAAATCCAAATTCTTTCACAATTAAAATGAAACATTGCTATATAATAGAGAGAAAGAGAGATCAGTTGGGCAATGTTTAAGTGATACATTTACAATTTTAAAGTAATTTGGAAGCCTACCAGTGTGTTTATCATCATAATTAAATAAATTCAAAATATTTATACACATTGGCGTTTACTTTTGGTTTTTTTTATCAGAGAAAAATCTGAACTTCTCTTGCCCCCTTCACTCACTAGGATATGGAGACAACTGCAGCTGGACCCACAGCTGCTTTGTGGCACTGAGTAGCACTGATATGCCAGTACCCTGCCTCTGCCCATGCCCTTGCCCCTCCCTCCAACCCCACAGCCCTGCCAGTGCCCCTCATTCCTGACCTACAGCCCCTGCCTGCCCCCTACTCGCTCCCTCCTGGTAGCAGCTCTGTCCCAACACCAGGACGTGAGTCCAGCTGCAGCTGTCCCACTCACTGCTTTGTGGCTCTGAGCAGTGCCAGCCCTTACTGTTCTGCTCTCTGCACCTGTGCCCAGGCCCTAGCAATCCCCGTGCTATTCCTGGGAAGCCCTTGACAGGGGCTCAGGGACTGGGCTAGGCAAGCCCCAAGCCAAGCTCCCCCTGCACAGGCTGCTCTAGCGGGGCTGGGGGGCTCCAAGCCTAGCTCTGGTGGTCTCCTCTACTTGAAGCACTCCCCCATCCCCCACCCACATCTCTCTCTCTCTCTCACACACACACACACACACACACACACACACACCCCTGCGCCCCCCCTTGGCCCATCACATATACCCATAGACCCTGCTGCCACCTCTATCCCCCCCTTGCATAACACATCCCTGCTGCCCGCTTTCCCCTTCCCCCCAGTCTATCACGCCCCCCCAGGCCAGGGCCGCATGTGCTAGCAGTAGTGTGAGCATGGGGCAGAGCTGCAGTGTGGCAGTTGTCCCTGAAGACATGGCTCCTGCCATCCCATCTGGCAGCTGGGCACACAGGGTGAGAGATGTGTGGAAGGGATGTGGGGTTTGTTGGGGGTTGAAGAGTTGTGGTGGTGGGTGCAGGGCTTGTGGGTGGCTATGCGGGTAGATAGTGGAGGGGTTTAGGGGGCTTGTGGGAGGGCTGCCACATGCCCACTCCCCTGGCACACAGCTCCCCCCTCCCCCATGCAGCAGCAGCCGCCAACAGTTGGCCCTCAGGGAGCTCATGGCCTGCTGAAGGCAGATCACCCTGGTGGTACATAGTGCCACCTGAGACTCAGCATGGTGGCACATGGAGCTGGCCCAGACAACTGACGTGTGCCTTCGGGAAGGACTGGGCTGACTCCTGCTGCCACCTGGGGCTCCTGGCACTGCAGGCAGGAGCTGCACACCATTGGGCTGGGCTGGCTTCTGCTTCCATGTGGCCCGTGCACCATTGGCCTGGGTTGACTCCTGCCTCCACATGGTGGGCACGTGAAGGCAGGAGCCAGTCTGGCCTGATGCCCCAGGTGGCGGCAGGAGCCAGTCCAGTCTTTCCCAAAGGCACATGCCAGCAGAGCAGCCTGGCTCTGTGAGCCACGTGTATCCCCCAGGTCTCAGGCAGCACCATGTGCCATTGTGGGGGCTCTGCCTGCAGCGGGCCATGAGCACCCTGAGGGCCTGCTGCTGGCTGTTGCTGCTGCTGGTGCGGGCTGTGCACTGGAGGGGTGGAGGGGGCAGGGGACCCACCCCTCCTAAAAATCCCCCCGCTCTACATCTCTGCCTACCAGGAACAGAGCCTGGGTCCCAGGCAGCTCCAAGCCACTGCTGCCAGCCTTGCCATGCTTCTATTTCCTCCAGCATGCTGAGGCAGCATGCTGGAGCAGCAGGGGCATGAGGCAGGCATAGAGATGCTCTGGCTGGGTGCTAGAGCATCTCTTTGGAGAACCCAGCCTCCAGCTGCTTTGGGGCACACTCCAGGAGTGTGCTCTGTGCCACTTTTTTCCAGTGTGTTTTCTTTTGATACCAGGATTCCCAGGGAGCACAGGGAACATTTTTTCATTCATGGTGTATCTCCTGCAGCATCTCAAATTGCTTTGAGATGCTACAGCAGACATGTGCTTGCTTCTGTGGATGTGGCCTGGGTGTTCAGTACCATAATATCTTCAAACCAGATAGTCTCAGGGAATACAACAGCCACCCCACATTGATCTGTCATCCAGAATAGCTATTCTGTAACATGCAAATACAGTTTTGGTTATGAAAAGGAGTTTGTTTTACAAGTGAGCAAATGTCTCAACCACTCCAATGGTTCCTGTGACAGCAGTACATGGAGACCAGTATTTATCTCTAATAACAAAAAATAATGAGGAAAAGGCGCAGAAATCTCCTTTTGCACCTAGTCTCCCACTGTGAAAGGGACTGCTTGAATTAAGAAATGCTGGAACCTTAATACAAAGGAATAATGCCCAAGGGTCAAACTGCTTAAAGCCACAGTGGGAAGCAACATACCTTTTCTGAAAAATGGTTACAGGAATGAAATTGTTTCCTTAGTAAATAAACTTCAGAATTCCAGCTCACACCTTTCCATCAGCTGCATATCGCCCTCAGCCTTGGGGATGTTATTACCCATTTCAGTTAGTTATGTTCAGCTCTGTCGTTTCACTTGCAGATTCTCCAAATAGAAAGTTAACAAATAAAAAGGAAAAATGTTTTGTTTTCTGGACACCCCATGGCTAAGAAGAGCTAAGATGTCAACTACCAGTTTGTTTTGTCATGACAGGGTGCCTAGCTAGACAGGGGACGCAGCTGAGACCAGTTCTGTTTCTTTATTGTTATAAAAATTTCATTGGTGTTTTGCAAAATTGGCAGGGCACTGGACCAGATGAACTTTGAGGCCATTCTGGAGTGACAGATCTTATGCTCCAACTTCCTCTTCCCATCTGTCTTCTCTCCTACAACCAAGCCCAGGCCTTGCCACATCCTGTTTCCCTAGATATTTCATAGTTCCTTATATTTGATGGCATCACCAAATGACCCATGGTGGGATCCCCCCACCAAAAACAAATGATTCTTTCAAAAGAAATAGGGGCCTCTAATCCAGTTCTTATTGGCTAGTTCATGTCACATGTCAAAAAAATCTGTGACAAAATGTAAGGTGTGATCTCCAGTACACAAAGGAGATAATTTAAGTGCAGCGCTCATGCTTGGAGAGATTCTCAGACTATTACAATAGCTGGCTGGGAGGCAAAGGAAGGGCATACCTGTAGGAAGATAGCTCTCCACACCTAGAAGACAAAGCTGCTGGTTGAATCCAATTTGGGGAAGCATTTCCTCATTGCTTTCTGAAAAAGTTAACATTTATTGTTGCAAGCACTACCCATTAAGTGGGGTGGGATGCAATTGGTTAGATGAATGGTCAAAAACTCCGTGACAACATGGTTCTGCTGTGATCACTTAGGACCCTCAGCTGGTAGAATCTCTTGGTCTGCTCTGCCCATTACAAAAAAAATCCTCAAGGTCAACTAGCAACTGCATGCTAAATATTGTAGGACATCCTGTTGTGAAAGATAACAGGGTATTACTTGCCCCTGCCTACTTCCTTAGTAATTGCAGTGGGACTAGGATAGTTTCCTGTATCCTTTAATTCCATGTATGACTGCATGTATGATAGTTTCTTCTTTCCACGGTATGAGGTCTGAATAAAACAGTAGCTTTTCAGTGATATCAGTTTGAAGACCAGCAGAGGAAAGAGGCCCTGATGCTCCGGGAGATTCCAAAGCAAACTGGCGGGGCTCTGGACAAGTGGCAAGACAAGGCCTGCTTCCATTTAAAGCACAGGAGGGAAAAATATCGGGGGAAGAGGCAGATGGGGCTGGAGAACTTCATGAAAGGTGGGATTTCAAATATACCAGAAATCTCCATGTTGATGATCAGTGTCTGGCCCCAGCAAACCAAACCTGACAGGGTCTGCACCGCTCTGTGGGAAACTTCAGTTTTACAAAAAATGACTTTGTTGTACAGTTTAAGTTGAATGTGGAACCCCTCAATTTCCCAGCAACACCCCACATACCTACTACCAGTCATTACAAGCAAGTTAACTAAGTCTGCTAACCATATTTCCCTGCTCTTCAAACAGGACAGTCCTCACTCTGCTCCCCACCCCACTCAGCTGTCTCCATTCTCTGGTCTCAGCTATGTATACTAGAGAGGAGGAAGAGGGGTCAGGGTCAGCCATACATCCCATTTTTGCTAGTATAGTCCTTTTTAAAAATGACTGCACCAGCCACCCCATTAAAAATGGGATAAGAATGCTCATTTGATCAATTTAACAGGATACAAGGTTTAAAAAGGGACCATCTTCACAGAAGTGGGATGTATGGTTGCCCCATAAATAAAGAAATATGTATTAAAGAAACAAGCGATTGAGGTAGTAGATAGCTGTCATTCAGAAGAGCAACTGAATGTATGCAAACAGGTAACACAATGAAAGGCTCTGGACTGGACCCCTGAGAAATGGGGGCAGTGGATAAATGCAGTAATGGTGGGAAGAGCAGTTATTTCCTATAAGACTTCAGGAGAAATAAGAAGGACAACTTTTTTTCTGTTAATACTCTGTCAGACTATTTCTTTTGGAAAATGCAATGGAATAATTCTGACTCCAAAGGTCTCCAACTATCTCAAAGTCTGGCTATCGTCTTTCCCACTTTCCCTGACCTTGAGATTTAATTAGACGGTCACCGCTTCATGGATAAATAGCATAATCACATAAAGCAAGGGAGAAAGGCATTCACACATAACTAGATTTGCTATAAATATGAATGTTCATGCATGTACTGATACGCACAAGGATAAAAAGGTAGCACATCCCAGCTTTCTGTATATATTAGTGTGAAGCAAATGGCCTTAGGTAATTTCTGAAAAGAACAAAATCCTGCTTTCAGCTTGGAACTGTTAATTGTTAACTACTCAGATAGGCTTACATTCCTCTTACTTCACAGATTAAACCCACTTGTCATTTATTATTGATTTCATAGGTTTAACACTGAGGAAAAGAAAACAGACTAAGAAAAAAACCCCTTTGTTGCAGAATGACTCTACTGCATGCATGTTAAAATAAAGACCCACCAGCAAACAAATAATTTTAAGTTAATTTCAGTTTGCCTCTTCTTCACGGTTATGAGCAAAGAGTAGGAGAGAAAAATATTGTTGTGTGTATGTATTTCTTTTTCCCCCCCCACAAAATGAACATGAATTAAACTGGAATGATTTCC
Source organism: Alligator sinensis (assembly GCF_000455745.1). NCBI lineage: Eukaryota > Metazoa > Chordata > Crocodylia > Alligatoridae > Alligator > Alligator sinensis. The sequence continues at coordinate 729,931 of NW_005841985.1, forward strand.
CATGCAGCCTTGTGAATAGAGTCCCCACACTCCTCTGTGCAGCAAACAGGGTTGGTGTCCAAACATAACCCCTAAACAATACACAAACCTCAGTTTAAGCTTTCTTATGTGCTTGACTTGTTCCCAGGGTTCCCCTGAAACATTCTTTTGTTCCTACTCCAGCTCCTTTTCACCACTTAGAACTACAAAGCTTAAATATACTGTAAGCAAGGGCTACTGAGCCTTATTTAGTCTGCCTTTTGGCATAAGCCACCATGAGTCAACGGGAACCTACTTCTCCCATTAAGTTCCAAAACCTGGCTTTCACTACATGTAGGTCAGACCCATATAGTTATGGCAGAATCCACAAACTGTCATGCAGTTGAGGCTGGAATGTACAAATACCCGAATGCTGGTATTTGTACTCTTGAGAAAGAACAACTAGCATAAGCAGAAATTCTGGGTAGGTGTTCAAACTCATTGCTGTCCCACTTTCCTTAGGCACCTAACAGTGTCAGGAGGACAGTGCCACAGTGAATTCATTCTGTGGCTAAAGTATGCAGTGATTCTTGCTTGCAAGTTTGATCTTCTAGCCTGATGGAAGCATTCTGCATACCTCTATCTTCTCTCAGGACTTTGGCAACTTCTTTGCAGGTGCTGCTGCTTTCACAGGATCAGAGACTTTCAAATCCAAAACCTAACCTGTAGTTTCCCTCAACATATCCTATTTTTGGGTATACATAAAAATAGATCTACATGACATGGATCAATTCAGCTTTAAGTCAGCAGTATATTTTGGATGGCTGAACTCAGCCAAGGCATACACTCAAGAGGAGGGCAGAGAAAGTGCTTCAGGGATGTCTTCAAGGTCAACTTAAAAATGCAACATTGATATCAACTTATAGGAGACTATTGCCCAGTACCTCCCCAAATGGAGGAAGAGTCTGATGCAGGAATCTCAGTACTTTGAAACCTCACAACAACAGGAGATGGAAAAGTGGGAGCAGCAGAAACAGCATGTTGTAGACCAAATCAAGAATCCAGCACCACCCATCCCACACAGAAACACGTTTGAGCTGCAAAAGTCTGTCGATTCTGAATAGGCTTCATCAGCCATCTTCAGAGACACAGATAAGACAATCATGGAAGACAATCATCCTTGACTGCAAGGGATTGCTGAAGAAGAAGATATTCTGGCTAAAGCCCCGAACAATTCAGGTCCTTGCATGCTGCAATGTCTATTGCCATTTTAGTCAGCAGTACTATTAAAATGGGTAGTGCTTAGTACTTTGCAATGAGAGAACAGCCATGAGAAGCATTCTTGACCTCACTGCTTACCCATGACAGCAATGTAATGTCCCTCCACTGGGTTACAGCTATTTCTAGAAATACTGCCTCCTCTTCTCAAAATGATATTTCATTTCAGCAAGCATAGCAGGTCAGCAAGTGAAAGGTAAGCATTACCAGACAGCAGTACTGCAGGAAGTATGTTATTAACTGATCTGATGTGAAGGGAGAATTTCAGGTCAAATTTGGTCAATAATTTAGCTTTTATAATACTAAGGGCTTATCAAACCTAAGAGCAATGGAAATATTTCCATGACCTTTAAAAAAAGAAAATGGAAGCCAGTTTAATCAGATAAATATTTCCCTGCTATGTTTACACCCTAAACAGTATGGTATTAAGATAAGATGCAAGAAGAAAAGTTAAATTGGCTAGAAACAAACTAAAGCAAAAGTGAAACTCACTTATCTATTTGTCATCCTTATGGAAAGCAAAGATATTAAAAGGTAAACAAACATTATAAATAGAGAAAAGTTAATTAGATGCATATAATTCCCTATCTTCACAATCTAACTTCTTATTCATACAACAGATTGTGGGGGGTTTTTAATATTAAAAAAAAGAAGTGGGGTCAGGTTATCTGCAGTCTGATTCATACCTCTGGAGATTTTTGCCTGTGAGTTTTAACCTGAGATATGTTGCTGTATCTCTAAACTTCCTGTAAATTTAGGCTGGTCTCTGACTGGCTGTGACTCTTTCCACAGCTATCAGTTAATTATTCATTCCATCATGCAGGTACCTGGAACAAAGTGAGCAGCAGTTTGATAAAAACCTGGAGGAGAGTGAAATCAAAATTGGCTTCCAACATTTGAAGAAGGCACCACAGGTCTAATCATTCTTCTTCTGCACATTTTCATTTTCCTGGTCTTAGGCCAAGGTGAAAGAACCACTGTACAAAAAACACATATTATAGGTAGGGATCTACTTAATTCCTGCTTAGGTGAGTAAGGGGAAAAAAAAAAAAAATCACAGGCTGGTTGCAATTTGCAGTACCATTTTTGCAGTCTTTTCACAGTGCTCCCCCTCCCCAGCCATTGATTGGCTAAGGGACCCTGGTGACCCCACCCCTTGCCACTGGTTGGCCAAGAGGACTGCCCAGCATGCGGCCCCGCCTCTCACTGCCGATTGCCAGAAAAGGGCAGGGCCACACAATGGGCAGCCCTATTGGCCAATCAGCAGCAAGAGGTAGGGAGGGGAGCGACTGCCATCTTTGCTGCTCCGCTTCATGCCAGCAGCTTCCCTCCGCTGCCAGTGGGCTGTGAGGCCAGGCCACAATGGTCCTGAGGACCTCTGGCTTCCAGTTTATTTTTAGTAAGGTTTTTTTTTTTCCCCCCAGGCAATCTCGCACCAAACTCAGGGGGATCTTCATTTTCTCAGGATTCAAGGAAGCCACTTTTTGGTTTCAGTTTCTGCAAAAAACGTGAACTTGTGAATAGGGTAGATCCCTAATTATATGAAATCTAATTCCTGATATATAGAAAACCATTAATTGGTCTAGTCTCCTTATACTTCCAAGCAATAGACTAGGTTTTTGTTTATCTATGAACATATTGAGGACAGGAACATAATTTATTCATGAGAGAGATTTTGCAAAAGGCAGAACTTCATTATTTTTTATTCACATTGAAAAATTTGCCCTCTCCTTGAATAAATACATCATTGGATAATCAGGTATTTTGGATAAATTGTTTTGGAGTCTTAATTGTTTTTCCTTTAAATTTTGTACTAAACTTGACCTTAGCATACACACAAAATATGTTATTTAAATTTGATCTTGGCATAGACTACCATTTTGTGTGGCATATGGCATGGGGAAATGGCATTAATGAGCTAATGTTCATGTATATACAATGATACAACAGTTTTCACTTTCCTAATTTGCCCTCTTGACAACCTCTTCTAAAGAGCACAACAGAAAAGCTAACTGCTGTACACATTGGCCTATCATTATCTGTCATGTCCTTTTTATTTTGAATTGCAGGTGTAAGCTCTTAATTCACAACTGTCAAGAGAAGTTTGATGCATTAAAAGGTCATCAAGCCCCATGGGATGCAGAAGAGTGAAAGCACAGAAAACTTCATACCTCAGCAGTTATCTAGTGAAAACAGGTATAACACCTGTGGAAAAATACCTTGGACTTGCTGTTGATCTTCATTACACTAGTGCAGTGGTTCTCAGCAAGGGTACTGAACAATGTAAGCACTACAGGTATAGAAGCAGCTATACAATTTACAACATAAACCCTGAAATTTCAAAGAGGATGCCATAGTATCAAAACCATTCTGAGCTGTTGTGGTCTTTCCAAGTTCTTTGCAGAAAACAGAAAAATTGTTCTGTTATTTTTCATAATTAAAAAAATGAGTGAAAGCTAAAAGCAGGCATTTTTCAAGTTGTGCCTTGAATCTAACAAGGCTGAGAACCACTGCAGTAGTGTGTAAATCCAGAAAAATTCCATTAAAGTCAGTTGGCCACATACTCACCACTTTAAATTTTCATCACTCTGTGACCAATGGCAGCATACCAATCTAGACCAGCTGTGAATCTGACCCACTTGAGTTAAAATTGGTGCAGTGGATAGAAACATAGGCTTGGAAGGGACCTCAGGGGGCATCTAGTCCAACCCCCTGCACATATGCAGAATCAAGACCTATAAGCAAATCTTTTCAGAAATAAATTACAGGAATCCTATTTCCTCCTCTTTGACGTTACCTCAGCATTTTACAAATCTAACTGTTCCAGCAGTTCTGCAAGCTGAAAAGTTTATTGTTTGTGTACTAAGTGCATTAAGCTTGCACTATAATTTTCTATTATTTAATGATATTTTTCATTTTAAAAGCCCTTAAAAGAAAATCAATTAAAAAAAAAAAAAAATCAATGCATGCCCTTGCATTGAAAGTCACTGTTGCACATATTTTGAGAAATAAAAGAAACAAGTAAAAAACAAAAAAAGAGAAACAGAAAAATGGAAAAGAAAGAAATAGAAAAGTCATCACCTGTGTGTGTCAAATTTGGCACCAAAAATTATTCAAGACTTTTTACTTTAAATTACTCTGTCCTTCGACTTTCCTTTTGCAAAAATCAATCTAAGGCATTTAGATATACAAATTATTCTAACATCTGGGTGCCTCATCATCTAATATATTTATCTTGGCAGCACCCTTAATAAAAAAGCACTGTTATTTTGATTTTACAAGTTTGGAACTGGAAAAGAGACCAATGCCTTTGTCCTTGAAGTTATTTAAAGAACTAACATCACTGGCACCTAAATATCTTTGAGGATCGGGATATAAGATGCCAACACCGCATAGGAAACCCATAGAAGAACAAGGAATTGCATCACAGCATTCTAAGTCTTAGGCCAAAAAACCATCCTTCCTTGCTGAGGGAGAATAATACCACCTTTTATCATAGGAGCGTTCTACAAATATATTCAATAATATTCAGAGCCCTCAGATACCATGGTGAGAATGTGAGGAAACGAATCATTCTGTCTGAAGTTCAGGATTTGAATGGTGTACAGTAGATAAGGCCTGTGGCCACATGTTGAATAATAACATGAAGACATTTGGGGGGTGGGGAGGGGAAACCCTAGCAATTCAGTGCACACTGCCTACCTAGTGAACTGAATGGTGAGAAAAAAAGGACATGTGATCATTAATCAAAGGTTAATATAACTATAGGATAAAATATGACATACACATAGTGTAACTAAATTAATGTTGTATGAGTAACTTTAATTCAGGTATGTCCTAATAATTCTGTATGACTTTGCAACCTTAGTTTTCTTTTACTTTGCCTTTTTCTGTGTATGATGCAATGCAGATAATAAAGAGACAGCACAAGTAGGACAAAAGAGATCATGGGGAGTACTACTCACCACATCCTCCCTGTTGTCAAAGGGCATGAAGCCTGGATCTAGAGAGACAAGCTCTTAAATGCAGGAAAGGACATCCACTTTCACCGACATCTAATTCAAATCTAAGACTGCAAGGCCAGCTTTAGGGTTCAAGTGAAGTGTGTAATTGTCTGGGGAGCGGGGTTGGGGGGGGTGTTTTCTTGGGTCTAGCATTAATCTCCTTTGTACAAGGATCTCACCTATGCTGCATCAGGCTCTATATGGACAGAGGGAGCCATCTTTCATTTGTAGAGGGACAAGTTACTGCCTGATGAAAGCATGGAAGTACTGCTTCAAGCTCATATTACCAGACTATAAAAGAGAATGAGAGTAATGGGGCCATTGGCCCACCCATGCCCTTACACAACAACTGGCAGATCTAGCCCACTGAGAAGACGACTGCATGCTACATACTTCAAACCATGGCAGAGCCATCAGTCTGGCCTGTTCTGCCCAGAAGAATATGACACAGCTCTACCGAACACTTCACTCCTTCAGCAACTCTGTAGCTCCTCTACATACAACCCTCTAGGCTGCTGAGTGGAGAGAGTTCACTCTTAGTTACTCAGAAGTCTAGCAGAAGGCAGGACTGGGTGGCACCTTATAGACTAAGGCTGCTTGCAGGTCTTAAAAACACCTCCCCAAAAATGCACTTTACCAGAAGAAGCAGTGCATTACTTCAACCTGGCTCTGCAGCTTCTGTATAGATCTGGCACTTCAGCGGGGTTTTATGGTACTTTTAGCTAAAGCTGATTCAATCAGCTACTAGATAAAAACACCAAAAAAACAAAGCCCCATTAAAGCACCCAATCTATACAGATGTCGAGTAAACTGGGTCCAACTAAGGTACTGCCTCTTCTGTGGATCCAGCTAAGGCACTGCTTCATGCATGAGGCTTGGCACAAGAATATGCCGAGTTTAGAGTTAAGAGCCACGTGTTTGTTTTTTAAACAGCTACAAACAGCCTAACTTGTTTTTTGTATTTTGTACAGTGTAGCCATGGTCAGACCCCTGCATTCCTCAGGTAACTTTGAAAATGTCTGTAGGGATGAAAGTCTGTCTGCCTGATTTTCTCTAACCACCACTGGTCACTTGGCCATCTATCCTTACTCACCTAGAGTCCTACAGCTTTCCACTTTGGTCCCGCAACTAAGTTATGGGTATTGTACCTTTTTAATAATTGCTCATCAACCCTTAAAATACCTAAACTATGGTGAAAAGCCCATTAAATAGCTCTATGAAAGCCAGGAAAGGATGCCTCTGAGAACTTTCGGACAGTGTCATTTCTGTACCATCTTTATAAGCTTTATGAACACCTTATTCTCAATCACCTTTCACCTCATATCAAATTACATCTATACCAGAACAAGCTGGATTTAGACCAGGCAAGTCCTGCACAATCCACAACCCAGCATATTGAAGATCAATTTGAGAAGGGGGTGATAGCAGGTGCTGTGTTTGTAGACCTATCAGCAGCATGCAACACAGTAAACTGCTGAAACCTGCTTGCCAAAGTCTACAAAATGAAGCATAGCTACTACCTAGTGCAGTTCATCCAATCTCTTTTTGGAGAATAGACATTTTTACATAAAACTGTTCAAGAAATGGAACTTCCGGAGATGACAACAAAACTGCCTCCTACAGTGCAGTGCACTAGCATTGATCCTTTTTACCATATATAATGATGACCAGCCTATACAGAATATGGCAGAGCTTCATATATGCTGATGAACTATGTATCTTGTTGCAAGAGAAGGACTTTGTCATTGTCAAGAACAGACTAACACGTGTGCTGAGCAGCCTCTCAAATTACTACAATAAGAACCAGCTTCATGCCAACCCAAATAAGATGCAGGTCACAGCTTTTCACCTATGCCATAAAAAAGCCAAGTGGAAATTAAGTATCATCTGGGATGCAATCCCACTGACTAATCACCTGAACCCTATGTACTTGGGGGGTTACATTGTACCAAACACTTACCTTCAAAGCACATGTAGAGAAGATGAAAGGGAAAGGCAGTGCCCACAACAACAAACTTCCAGAGTTGGTTACCTCAAAGGGGGGAGCAAACCCAGCCACAATACGAACCACTGCTATTGCCTTGTCTTACTCCACTGAAGAGTAAGGGAATGGTCAGTTTATGCCAAGAAACTAGACCCAGTTCTGTCGTGAAATAACAGGATGTCTAAAACCAACATAAAAAGAGAGTTTCATAGTTGTTAAGGGCTGGAAGAGACCTTACAGATCATTGGGTGCAGCCCCCTGCACTTGAGCAGGAAAGACCTCTAGGGGCAGATGACCCCAGCAGGATGGACATCAAGACAGTTTTTAAAGATCACCATGTTGGATGACTCTACTGCCTTGGGGGTGGGGGGCTGTTCCAAACCCTCGGTACTCGACTTGTAAAGAAGTTTTTTTCCTTATGTCTAGTCTGAAGTGATCTTCAATCAGCTTGTGCCCATTATTTCTAGTCCTCCCCTGGAGGGCCTTAGTGAATAGGTGCTCCCCCAGGCCCTGATGTACTCCCCTGATATACTTATAGGCTGCTACCAAGTCCCCTCTGAGTCTTCTTTTCTCCAGACTGAACAGTCCCAAGTTTTTCAGCCTCTCCTCATCTGACCTGGTCTCTAGGCTTCTAATCATGCACATGGCCCTCCCGTATTTACTGGTTGGCATTGTACCACCTGATATCAGAAGAAAGGTAGTGAGCCAAAAAGAAAGATCAAGGCAGATGGAAGGCCCCAGGCATCCACTTTATGGTCACACAGAAATAACTAAATGACTTAAAATGTGAAACAGTTTTGTGATTAGTGTCACGCCGTTGGACTTGATGGCTGGCAGTGTGTGACTGCGGTTATGGAAGGAAAGATTATGCACAATCAATGGATCTGGAACCCTAGGAGGACCTTCCTAGAGGGGCTTATCTAGACTGTTCAACATGGCAATGCCTGAATTGCCTGTGCATGAAAACTGGAAGATCAAAAACAAACATAATTAAATGGGGCTACTCTAATGACACACATATATGCAAGTGCAGTGAAGTGCAAACTATGGTGCGCTTGCTTGCTTGCCGACTCGTTGGTGACACCTGTAAAAAGGAGGACCTTTCTGCAGTAATGGAAAGAGCCATTATGCATGATACTGGAAAAACATCTAGTTTATGACGAGGACAAAAGAAGAACAGCTTTCCAGGCACATGAGGTTCACTAAGCACTATACTGTTCAGGGGAAGCTCCACAAACCTGTGTTCTCATCAAGTCCCTCCTAAACTCGAAAGAATCTCTCTGCAGGGAGATGCAAGTCCCTCAGGACTAGTGCACTTAGTTGCTTTCATGATGCTTCCTTAATCTTACCATTCATAATCTATGATAAAGCAAAATATCATGAAAACACTGGCATATCCTGCAAGGTGATATTGGATTTTTTAGCCCTAATGTTTACAGAATAGGATGTTTATTATAACAGGCATTTTATTAGCTTCTGTACATGATATTGTAATATCTGCCCTGTTTTTCTCCTACTGACTACCTATTTTCCCTGGGTTTTTCTTCATAATATCCTAAATCCAACAATGAGAAGAGTCCTGTACAGTAAAAACAGATCCAGGTTTCAACACGTGGTGCCTTTACCCCATTTTAGACTATTTCCCCTTCAACCTTGTAACTTTCAACAGTAGCTTGGACCAAATGCTTATTTACATCTTAAAATTAAAGAAGCCAACCCAACCTTTTCCATTTACATTTCCCTTGAGTTGTAAACTGCTTTTATTGATTCCAGACTAGCAAACCTTTGGAATCCAAGGAAAAATAATTAGTAAATTACTAAAAGTGCTCCTATTACATTAAGGGCTTTTTTATTTGGATATCTTGAAAATCATTCTGTTGCTTTTAATAATAACCAGGATATTCTGTTCAGTGCACCAGTTTACAAATGTAATGTTAACGGCTTCATGGTGAAAAGCTATTCTGAGAGTTTCTTAAACAAAGCCTTAATGATATATGGCTGCCAAAGTTAGCTACTTCACAGCTGTAATAGCACATTCTAGGCTGTGTGGCAGCCAAGCTGTCTTTGTTACTGTATTAAGTGAGGTGTGAGTGCCTGGAATGCAACAGTTAGTAAGGAGCCATCGTGGGTGGCAGCTGCCTTCTTGGAGTCCTTGAAAGGATAGGCTGTGATAACTTGATAAGGCGTTTGCATGTGTTAGAGGGCATGACATCCACAGAAGACTGGGTGACCGGACAACAATTTTCTTTGGACTCCAGACTCTTAAACTATATATTAACTGGATGGAAAATATGAACCACATCAAACTTTTCAAAAGGCTCCCTGATTATTTTGTGACAAATAACCTCCTTGTTAACATCTGATTCAGTTAACATGTTTACCCTAAGCTTATTATACCAAAAAGTTGCCATCGAGTTTCCCAATAATGATGCAATTTGTTTTCTCAGATATTCTTCCAAGTCCCAAATCATGGGTCCATTTCCAACATGGGGCCTGATGCCAATTGAAGTTATTCTAATGTAAATGAAAGCATCTCCCCTAAAGCCAACAGGGTTATATTGGTGTAAAGCTGAGGTAAGGAGGTTGGGATTTAGACAACTGCTGTTATTTTCTGCCTCTCCATGGTGCTAAATAGAACACACTGGCAATACAATTTGATGAATGCAGATGGCATCCTTCCCTTCCTCCCAACTTAAACCTTGTGTATATACGTATATGTAAAATATTATATATATTTTACAATCTTCTCCTTGATGTCAGCCATGGGAGAACCTTTATATAATGGAAAGGCACAAAATAAGCTCTCCCCTAAATGACACAATGTCCTCTCTCTACTTGCTGACAGCTGAAAGCCTGACCAGTCTTTACTTAGATTTAGATGCTACTCAGCAGTCCTTGTTAGGTTGCTATGTTTCTGCAGTCACTGCTTTTCTTTTTTTTTTTTTTTTTTTTTTTTTTTTTAAGTAAGTGTGCAGGATCCGATTTCTAATGGTTCATGTTAATCTGCATGGGACTGAGTGTCCCCTTATTTACACTGGTCAGTAGAATTGCATCGGAACGAGTGATTCAAGTTTCAGGGCCAAGATGTAACATGAATGCCGATTTCCTCCTGTGAGGGGCCAACAGCATACCTAGCTTCTTAAAATGGTCTTTAGATTGTCCGAGGTACCGCAGCTTTTTCCAAAAAAATAAGCTGCTGATTTCCCAGAGCCAGGAATAGTTTAGAATGACAGGGTCATGTTCTCAAATAAGGTATTTATCTGGATATATTGATACAGGTATTTTAAGGCCTTATTCCCTCATGTATGCAGACACATAACTTTCAAAATAACATTACTGGAATGTAGTATCCTCTTGGTAGGACATTGCATCTCACATGAATAGAATTCTTTTTTCTGATGATGCACATGTTTAACTCTCACCAGTGTTAATGAGATGCGAAAGCACATCAAAAACAGAGGGTACTCCCTAATGGTTAGCTTGTTGTAAACTATTAACTAATTTGATTTTATAATTATACCAGTGATATAAGCTATCCTGAGATAAACCTAGATTCTAAACATGCAACCGAGATCAGGGATACCTTTCCTGAAATGAGAATGAGCAATTTGAACTATAATGCATTTAGCTAGTGGAAAGCTGTAGAGCTCAGAGCTTTAAGAAAAAAAATATGTATTACTTTGCCTGCAATAATAACTGGGTTCTCAGTTTTACTGTCTTGCTAATGGAGAATATAAATCTTTCTCCTCTCCAACAAATCTTCAAATGAGAGAAAATAGTACACCTAAACCATAGGTATATTGGTTTTCTTGGGCTCCCTCTATGCAGTATATTTATATTGTGATTAATGTGTTAGTCGCTGCATAAAATGACAGGGTTTTACACGCACACCTAATTTAAGGTGCCATAAAATGGCAAACTAGGCATAAAAATGTTCTTGTATGATGTAGAACATCTTTATGGCTGTTTTGTATGACTCCTTAAATTGAACATGTAGCAGGGGTGGGCTGTGCCCAACACTTAGCTTATTGTCAGCCCCAGCCCTGGACTTGCAGGCACCCGGATTTCAACTTGCCACTGTAGGGGAAGCCTGAGATAATGATCTGAGGATCCCACACCACACTAGCAAGTAGAAAGGGTGCAAGTAGAATCTGAGCCTCAGACCCAAAATTGCAATTCCTGCCATGCATGTGCCAAAATGATACATCTAGACTTTATATGCAGCAAAAGAATGTTTCAAAATGTTATTAGCAAATCTACTGCTAAGAATGACAGAAATCTAGTAAGTAGGCAGCTTAGGTACATTTACATTTTGAATAGTTTTCCTAGAGGTCTCCTAATTTCACTACTGAAGAATGTCTAGGGTCCCTGGTTTATTTCAGGATGGTGCTCACAGTGTACAGTGAAGATTTTGACACACAGTGTAAGGATGGAACGATACTGAATGGCAATACAATCAGCAGACTGCACGGCCAAGAACACAGGGATAAAATTCTAAACTTCATCCAAAGGAGATCACGCTGCAGCATCTTATTACCTCCATCTCTGGTACTAACATATTTGTGCTGCATAAGTAGCTCATTTCAGACAGGCAAGTGTTGCATTACCAGAGGTTCTCACAGTTAATAAAAATTGATCTAGGCTTCCTGAAATTGATTCTATTTCAAATGTAGCTCATCTGGTACATACATATATACATGCATACAGGTACACCAGCTAGTCTCCCAGGGTCCTAGATCCTAAAATGCATCTCAGCTTCTATATTTATTCTCTAACTCATTTCCATCAAAAAAACCCATGCAGAATGAATCTCAGCCTGAACTTTCTGCTTCACTGACTCTGACTATATATACGCTTCACTTGCATCTTCCTATAGTAAGCACAAAAGCTGCATTTTGTAAGCACACAATTTAATAGTTATATTGATGCACATTGCAACTTGCAAGTCAAGTCTAGAAATAAATTCCAGGAATGAAAAAAAATGGGACACATTAAATTCCATCTCTTTTCATGACAGTCATCTACAAATTAGTGTGGTGCCAAGCTATTTCATTTTATGCATGATTAGAAACCCCAAAGACATAATGCCCTTCACATATCCCTCTCTGCTGCACCCAGGCACTGTCAGTGAAGCAGACCTGTCTTAAAGTTCAAGCTGAGGTTCATCACATGTGGTTTTCTCCATAGAAATGAGTTAGAGGGCAAATGCAGAAGCCAAGATGCATTTTAGGCTCTAGGGCCCTAGAGACTAGTTGGCGCACCTCCAAGGGCATTCCACCCCAAGTTAGGAGAACAGTGTGACATACAATGCTATTTCTGTATACTGCAACTATTATAAATTGCTATTATAGCACAGAAATATTTAGTTTTCTGTGTGATAACTGTACAGAAATAGATCAAGGTACTGGTT
>NW_005841985.1:742904-764399 GCF_000455745.1 Alligator sinensis
CCCCCACCCACTCCTCCAGCCCCCCCGTGACTGCCTCCACCCACCCCAGCTCCGTACTTTTAAAAAAAGCCCTAGTGCTCACTGGGTCCTGCTGGGCGGGGGGCAATCCCCAGTGCCCCACGCTGCATGGGAGGCTCTGCATGAGCCCCCTCAACCCCCCTGCTCCCCTGGCCCCCCCTCAGCTGCCCTGCCTGCCAGGGCTCTGGCCCTTTAAGAAAAGAAAAAAAAAAGCTGAGAAAAGCCCCAGGACTCTCTGCTCCTGGTGCAGCCTCAGGGCTTCAGGGGGCAGTAGGAGCATTGCATCCTGGGGTTTCTTAAGGTTTTTGTTTTTTTCCTTAAAGGGCCAGGGCTGGGGGAACGGGGGGAGGGGGAGGGGGTTTGGGGGCTCATGCAGAGCCCCCCCCCATCCAGTGTGGGCCAGTGGGTAGCAGCGGGGTTTTCCCCCTGCCCAGCAGCACCTGCTGAGCTGGGGCTTTTTTTTCCCCCAAGTGCCAGAGCTGGGGTGAGCAGGGGATGGGCCTGGCCTGGCTGATTCGGAGATTCGGATGCTGGTGAATCTCCAAATCAGATTTGGCTGAATTGAATCAGGACAGTGATTCGAATCACTGAATCAAATCACTGTCCCCTGAATCGGCCGAATCTGAAGCCAAAGCGAATACTAGCCGCTTCACACAGACCTAGTATCATTGTATCACAAAAGCCAAGAATGTTAAATTGGGTAATTGATAAGTATGTGATGAATACTGGATTCATATTAGATCTGTTTCATTAATGTATTAATTAATAGTATCACTGAAATTAATGAACTGTTTAATTAAATCCATCCTAAAGTCTCTCGTCATCTAAAGAGTGAGTTTTGTCCAAGACGCAACAGACTTTCTACAAAAACTTGAAAACACAGACTGCTTTCCCAGCAATATCCTCCTAGCCACCATGGGTGTTACCAGCTTATATATCAACACTCCACACCAGGATGGCATCCAAGTCTGCCTTATGTATCTACAAGAGCAAGATTACAACTCAGAGTACAGACCTAAACATATTACTGAACTTAAACACTTCATCCTCGCACACAATAACTTTACCTTCAATAACTAGCAATTCCTCCAGAGCATGGGTACAGCTAGGGGCCCCAAAATGGCCCCACAATATGTCAACCATTTTATGAGCCACCTGGAAGAATTGCAAGAACTGCATCATAAAACCCATGCTATACCTAAGATACGTAGATGACATCTTCATCATTTGGACCGAAGACGTGGAATCTCTGATTGATTTCCATCATAAATTTAATAATCATCACCCCTCCATCAGACTAGAATACTCCAGCACCAACATTTCCTTTTTAGACACTATGGTGAATGTTCAGAATGGCAAAATACAAATCACCCTATACAAGAAACTCACGGACCAACATATATATTTACACAGAACCAGCAATCAACCCAAGCTGGGGCGGATAATTATTTTGGGTGGAGGGCGCTTACAGAGTTTTGACAAGCTGTCAATGGCCACATGGGTAGCCCTGCCATCTTGGGACTGGAAATCCCACTTCCTAACCCCTGACCTTTGCCACCAGAAGTCCCTCCCCTTGTCCCCAGAAATACTCCTTTCAGCAAGGGGTTTTGCCATCTCAGAACCAGAAAAATATCAAATTATATTCTAAAAATTGAACATCTACAACATTCATTAATTTGATTTAAGAAAAAAAATTTTGCCCTGGTTACATGTGTTTGTATAGTGCACAGAGATGATCGCACAATAGCTTAAAATGAAGTCTTACTCTTGTATACTGCTGGGGGTGGATATAGGCTTGTGGGAGGCTGCAGGTGTGTGGGTTTGTGGGGTGTGGGGAGCGTGTGGGTGTCTGGATATGTGGGACATGGGTGGGTATGGTGTTTGTGGAGGTCTATGCATGGGGAAGGGTGGCTGGAGTGTGTGAGGGGATGTGGGGGTTTGCATGTATGGCACTGCAAGGGGGGTGTGGGTGCATGTGTATGGTGGGGTGTGCTTGTGGGACTCACCCGAACACACACACCCACACACTGTGCCTGCCTCACTGCGCACACCCATGCGCTGTGCCTACCTCACTGCGCACACACCCTCTCCACATGCTGTGCCTCCCTCACTGCACACACATGCTGTGCCTGCCTCACTGCGCATGCATGCGCACGCACACACACACACACACACACACACACACAGAGTGCCACCCTCACTGCATGCGCACCCCCCCACGCGCTGTGCCTGCCTCACTGCGTGCACACCACACATACTGTGGCTGCCTCACTACACACCCACACGCTGTCTCCCTCACTGCATGCATGCATGCATACACACACACACACGCTGTGCCTGCCTTACTACACACACACACCCACGCTGTGCCTGCCTCACTGCATACATGCATACACACACACACTACCTCCCTCACTGTGCACGCGCAAACACACGCTGTGCCTCCATCACTGCACGCACACACCCACACGCTGTGCCTCCCTCACTGCGTGCACACCACACACACTGTGCCTCCCTCACTGCGTGCACACCACACACACTGTGCCTCCCTCACTGCGTGCACACCACACACACTGTGCCTTCCTCACTGCACGCACACACACAATGCTGTGCCTCCTTCACTGCACACACACGCACAGAGCGCCTGCCTCACTGCACGTGCACCCCCCCACACGCTGTGCCTGCCTCACTATGTGCACACCACATATACCGTGGCTGCCTCACTACACACCCACACGCTGTGCCTCCCTTACTGCACACACACACACGCAGTGCTTCCCTCACTGCGTGTGCGTGCGCGCGCGCGCACACACACACACACACACACACACACACACACACACACACACACACACACACACAGAGTACCTGCCTCACTGCACATGGACCACCCCCCAAGCGCTGTGCCTGCCTCACTGCGTGCACACCACACATACTGTGGCTGCCTCACTACACACCCACACACTGTGCCTCCCTCACTGCACACACACACGCTGTGCCTCCCTCACTGCACACACACACACACGCACGCACACACACAAAACCCTCTCGCTCCTGGCCCTGGGGCACGGGTGCAGCCCTGTGCTCCCACAGTCCAGCGATGCAACCGGGGGCTACGTGGTGATGGAGCAACCAGCTGGCATGCAGGGAAGCAGTGAAAGTGGCAGCAGGCAGAGGCTTCTGGTTGGGGGCCGGGGTGAGATGGCGCTGGGGAGGGCCTGACCCAGCCAGCCTTTCTTCTGAATCCTGCTGGCTTTCCCCAGGTCCTACTGTTCCTGGCTCCTGTCATCTTTGACAGGCAGGCAGGAGTAGATAAATATTAATTTTCTAAATTTCTTAGGTGCCCTGCAGGCTGGATAGTATGGTCTGGTGGGCTCGATCCAGGCTGTGGACCATATTTTGCCTGCCCCTGCCCTAAACACACCAAGAAAGTTGTAATATACAGCCAAGCCCTCGAATACCACTGAACTTGCACTGAGGAGAACACCTGCAATTGTCACCTCACAAGTCTCAAAAGGGCTTTCACTCAACAACGACATTCCTCCAGACACAGATAGCACTTCTGAAAGAGCAACCCCTATATGATGTGAAGAACTGCTGCAGTACAAAAAGAAAATTCCCACAAATTGCACACCATTAGTTATGACATACCACTGTTCCCTGGAACCTATACAGAAAATCCTCAAACAACTGCAACCTATACTAGAAGACCCAGTTCTAAAAGAGATCTTTCCAGAACCACCCATCCTTGACTTTAAACAGGCACCAAACCTCACTAACCTTATCACCAGAAGCAAACTTCCTATGGCCTAAAGCACACTGAATGGATCCAGACCATGCCAGGACAAGAAATGTAACACCTGCCAACACATCTCCATCACTCCCGCAATAACTACACCCCACAACAAAACCATCACTGTTCCTGAATCTTACACCTGTACCTCCAGAAATGTAATATATCTCATCCAGTGCACCAAATGCCCTGATGGAAACTACATAGGAAAAGCCAAACAACAACTATGTACCAGAATGAATGCACATCGAAAATCTATGAAAGACAAAAATATCCAATTACCTGTGGGTGCATATTTCTCACAAGACAACCACTCTCTCTCCAATCTCTCAGTTCTAATCCTCAAAGGGAATTTACAAAATACCTTTTGTAGACAAGCCTACAAACTTCACTTCATCTACTGGATGAAAAAAAAAAATCACTTCATCTACTGGATACAAAAAATCATGGACTAAATATAGACATTGTATTTATGGCACATTATAACCCGGCTGCCATCTGATAACCCCAGGTAACCTCTTTACATTTTACCAGCTACATTTTATCACCTGTCAACATTCCCCTCTTTTGTTCCCCCCCTCACTTGCCTGTCTCACACCCAGTTAACTCCCATCCCTGCTAATCTTCCTTGCCGCACATTTGCATTTTCACCAACCTGCATTTTGCATTTTGGCTTAAGCTTCTATTCAACCCTAGAGAGAAGACAAACACCAACACTGTGCCTCCCTATGCCTGAAGAAGGGTGCCTGTGCCCTAAAACTTGCAAAGAACAATTTTTCCAACTATTCAGTTGGTCTAATAAAGAATATCACATTTACTTTGTCTGCCTATGTCATAAATCCAGATATTTAAAAAGCATTTAAAAGAACTGAAATTGCTCTGTGAACAGTTATCAATTGTGAATGATCATTGATGATATGGTGTTTATTCAGATTGCATTTGGGTGTATCTAGTTATTTATTTATTGATCATGTGGAATAATGATCTATTCTAAATTTGTATGGGGAAGCACAGACAGAGATCAGCCTGCTCAAAATTATTTTTTACCAGGGGTCAGCAACACTTTAGGAATGGCAGGTCAAAATTACCTGGCTTGGTCCAAGGCAGGCCAGACCTTCCAACCAGGCCACCGTTGCTGTGGCCCCTTCTCACCACTGTATGGGGAAATCACCTCTCCACACTGAAATGCCACCAAAGCCATGGTGTTGCAAGATCAGTAGAGTAGCTCCAGGGGCCAAGTCCAGCCCATGAACCACAGGTTACTAACCCCTGGTTTTTACAGGCTATTTAAAAATTCCTTATTGCCTGCCTTGTCTCTCTCTTGTGGCTTCCTCGTGGCCCATTTCCTGACTCAACCAGTTGTCTCAGGAAAAGGCAGTTTTATGGTGGATGTTTTTAGGGCTAAATGTAGGCCTGGAACAAAAGAGGTTCTATAAAATGTTAAACATCAGTGGAAAATCTAAATGTGCCACATATCCTGCAGGAGACCCTGGAGTGATACACTTCCTGTTGACTCTTGCAAATCCTCTGAAACTGAAAATGGGAGGTTGGGCTAGATGACCTCCTGAGGTCTCTTTCAACCCTAATTTTCTACAATTCTATGAAAGGAACTAATCCAGACTCTGAGACAGAGACTACAGCCAAGCTAGAATGAATACTGAGTTTATTCTACAATCTCTGGTGTTGCCTGAATAAATTACTTTTCCTAAAATCTTCCTCATACACTACTAAAATATTTTACCAAGAAGAGTGGGGCCTGTGTTAAGGCAGTGGGTGGGAGAAAGGAATTGCAAGACCAGTGGGGGGGGAGGGGGGAGGAACAAAGAAGTAACTAATCTCCACATCTGTGCTGCTTTTGTGCTTAGCAAGAACCAGGCAAAGAATGCTGGTAAGCAAATAAAGGAGTTTAGAGGAGCCACCTGCCATTTCCAAATTCTTTTCTATCACCAGAATTACAGGATGGAGGAGATCAGCATTTTCTACATCTTCTGTCAAAAAGGTTAAGTATTCAATGCCTTTTACCTCAGTCTTCACAGGCAAGGTCAGCTTCCAGACTACTGTACCTGGCATCACAGTTTGGGGAGGAGGGGAGCAACCAACAGTGGAGAAAGAATTGGTTAGGAACTATTTAGAAAAGCTGAACATGTACAAGTCCATGGGGCTGGACTTGATGCACTACAGAGTGCTGAGGGAGTTGGCCAATTTGATTGTAGAGACACTGGCCATTATCTTTGAAAAATCATGGGGACTGGGAGAGGTCCGATGACTGGAAAAGGGCAAATATAGTGCCCATCTTTAAGAAAGGGAAGGAGGGGGATCTGGGGAACTACAGACCAGTCAGCCTCACCTCAGTCCCTGGAGAAATCATGGAGCAGGTTCTCAAAGAATCAATTTCTAAGCACTTGGAGGAGAAGAAGGTGATTATGAACAGTTAACCTGGATTCACCAAAGGCAAGTCATGCCTGAGCAACTTGATTGCCTTCTATGATGAGATGACTGGCTCTGTGGATGTGGGGAGAGTAGTGTATGTGGCATACCTTAACTTTAGCAAGGCTTTTGATACAGTCTCCCACAGTGTTCTCACAAGCAAGCTAAGGAAGTATGGCCTGGATGAATGGACTGTAAGGTAGATAGAAACCTGACTCAAAGGGTAGTAGCCAGTGGCTCAATGTTTAGTTGGCAGCCAGTATTCACCTGCTCCATGATTTTGCTCAATGTCTTCATCAATGATCTAGAAGATGGGATGGAGTGCACCCTCATCAAATTTGCTGATGACACCAAGCTGTGCTAGGATTTAGAGAGACCTAGACAAATTGGAGGATTGGATCAAAAGAAATCTCATGAGATTCAATAAGGAAAAGTGCAAAGTTCTGCATTTAGGACAGAACAATCCCATGCACCACCAGTACAGGCTGAAAACTGACCGACTAAGCAGCAGCTCTGCAGAAAAGTGCCTGCAGTTTACAGTGAACAATAAGCTGAATATGAGCCAGCAGTGTGCCCTTGTTGCCAAGAAGACTAACAGAATACTGGACTGCATTTGTAGAAGCGTTGCCAGCAAATCGAGGGAAGTGATTACTCCCCTCTTTTCAGCACTGGTGAGGCCACATCTGGAGTACTGTGTCCAGTTTTGGGCCCCCACTACAGAAAAGATGTAGACAAATTGGAGAGAGTCCAGAGGAGTGCGACAAAAATGGTTCGGGGAGAGTGGGGCACATGACTTCTGAGAAGTGGCTGGGGGAACTGGGTTTATTTAGTCTGTAGAAGAAAAGAGTGAGGGGAGATTTAATATCAGACTTCAACTACGTGAAAGGTGGTTCCAAAGAGGATGGATCTTGACTCTTCTCAGTGGTGGAAGAGAACAGAACAAGGAGCAATGGTCTCAAGTTTCAGCAAGGGAAGTTTAAGTTAGATGTCAGGAAAAACTCTCACTAGGAGGGTAGTAAAGCACTGGAACAGGCTGTCCAGAGAGGTTGTGGAATCTCCATCTTTGGAGGGGTTTAAGACCTGGATAGACAAATCCTTGGCCAGGATGATCTAGTTGGGGATGGTCCTACTTTGAGCATGGTGTTGAACTAGATGACCACCTGACGTCCCTTCCAACCCTAATTTTCTATGATTCTATGATCAGACTTTCTGTCAAGGGTCCCTGAAATAGGGGGTCACCAAACTATTGATCCTTTTCTAACTGACCCAGAAGGTTTCTGCTGTTCTTATCTCTGACCCTGTTTTACTCAGTTTCTCATGCAACTAAAGGAAGTCTGTGGAATTGTCAAGGGCAAAATCTCAGTGGACATCTTTGATGCCATTGTTAAGTATTCACTATTCTACCTAAACACCAAAATTTGCTCGTCTCACAATTTCATTATTTACATACAGTAAATTGCTGCTTTTTGACTGGTTAAGGCTGTAGTTACCGTTAAGGAAGTTACCTTTACTAGTTCTTACTATGGAGAGGTATAAAATGTACCACCACAATTCCTTATGATTAGAACAGATAAGAACTCCAAAGGATGTGGCGTCCCTTGAACAATATTATTTATTTTTAATGAAAACAATAATATTTGCTGCCTGTCCAACTACAAGAGACTGGATTGGTCACAGTGCTAGCAACTAATCTGGACTAGGCACCTGAATTTGCTTTGGAAGAGGACATCATTTGGAAGAGAAATTTGTAGAAAAGTTTATATCTAGTTTTCTCATTAGTCAGATTCATTGTGACATTGTTCAGCATTACCAGCTGTATTTGGGTTTATCTGAATCCAACAGAAAATGCTTTATTGTCAACTACAAAATAAACAGCAACAACAAAAGCTCTTAAGAGTAGTTTTTTTTAAATTAATACAAATTCTCAGAATATATTCTGAAGGTATTCAGTTTGGTCAAGTTTTGTTTCCTAAATGCATCAATTGTCACAAGGAGCCAGATTGAGAAGTTTGGAAAAAATCAGGGCCCTGAGCACTCATGAAACCCAATCAATACAACCAACTGTTGCCCAGACCTTCTTGAGAACAGGCCCGCAGTGTACCTTCTTACAGCAAGGCATGCAGTTAGTGACAGAGGAGTAAGGCTTCAACTCAGTAGCATGATATCAACTGGCCTGTATTATCACAGGCCACCAACAGCAACATTTTACTCAATATTCAGATACAACAATGTTATGAAGCTCTTTGAGTTTTTATGCACATCATTCAGTTCTCAGACTTTTATATTAATTTCCAAATGGCAGACAAATACATATGTTTTTTGTATTGAGCAATGTCACAGATTCACTGCTTCGAGACAAGTACCCTCCATTTCCTAGTTGGGAGTAGAGTGCTGAATACCCCAAGTGGTACCCAAGTCCATATGTCTGGATCCAGAATTATAAGTCACCAAGCACTTTGCAAGGTCAGTTTTGCTGATGCATAGCGTATGGATACTGTGTTTTGTGCTCCTCTCTCAGCCACAGAATTCTCCACATTCATCAATGATACAAATACTATGGATTGTCATTTTCTCCTCTTGCATTGAATGTTTAAGCAAGCAGTGGAGGATAAGGAGTTATAAAGAAGTATTTTATAAACATAAACATGAGAAAGATTTAAGAGAAACTGTATTTACTTAAAATGACTTTGAAACTCTGAATTTATAAATGCATGGGTGGTCCAGTCCAATTAACTTGTCTGAGAAAAGAGGTTAGTGTTCAAAGAAATACACAGAGAGCTTACATCTTTGGTTTCCCCATAATGTTTCATATGCACTGTATCAAGCCAACTGAGTTTTGATGAGACTAAGATGTTTACACTATCATAGCTGGTCTTATTTTACTATAATTCTTAATTATGTATAGCTATTTGTAGTCTTCTTAGTGTGCTTTATTATATTTACATTTCAGAGACTCTAACTGGATTCCAAATTGTATTTTTATTTTTTCAAACAGTAGAGGAGACTGCAGTACATTTCCACATTCACCATCAGTCATTATAGATACTCTCGTACTTTTTTTAAAAAGCAGCTGCCATCACCCATAGAACATTTTACTGCTAGAGACAACATGTAAGTGACAAAAAGCCCCCTTAGCTCTACTTATTATAGTTCTAAGAAGTCAGCAATTGTTATTATTAAATTGTGCTTGTAAATAAAACAGATCAAATTTGGCTAAAGCTTACATGACACTGAATCCTCTCTCTCAGGCTCAGAACCTTGCCCAGTATTAATATAACTAAAAGGGATAGGATCCTGCATCTGACTGGAGAGCCTTGTGACAATGTAGTGGGGCTACCTGTGGCAGAGTAGCTCCTATATAAATACCACAATGTTGCAACCTCCAGAGTAAGCAGAGTATAGGGGGCCTCAGAACCCTAGCCCCCACTGCCTTGTGGGTATTCCTTGGTTGGAGTAAGGCTAAGGAACATCACTCTGACAAAAATATGCCCTCACTGAGGCATTAGGCACAGCAACAGCTCTAATCTGTTGCTCTCTGGCAGAAGTTACAACCATTGAGACAACTTCTGGACTCAGTCTGGCTTTGGACCTTGTCTCAATGGTCAAAAAGGGGGGTGGTAAGTCTAGGGCAGCCCCCACTCCTCCATACTCTTGCCTACGCATACATGTTTAAAGTCTTGGCATGATGGTTGCAGTACACCATAAGGGGCATAAGGAACCTAAGGCAGACAAGGTTCTTTGGGTAAATCTGATATCTTTTATTAGACCAACTCAAATGCCTGGAAAACTTCTTAGCAAGCTTTTGGGCACAAACTCAGTTCATCAAGCTGAGGAAGTGTCTGCAGATGGTCTGTGCTCTTCCTGGATGGAGTGGTAAAGCACCCAGAGGCCAATGCCTATGCAAGAAAGCCAGTCAGTTAAAATGTAAACTGAGGTGGTCAGTAGGTGAGAGGGAGGCTGGAGATGGGGGGGGAAAGGGAATGAGAATAGCTGGTACAATGTTGGGGGGCAGCTACCAAGGCATCAATGCAGCCCCATTCAGGGATGGCATGGATGCCTCTCTTGAGGAAGGCCTTATAAAAGGTGGGCTAAAAAAGCCATGCCCCTACCCAATCTATCCTGGCTAATATGAAAAATAATGGATTATTACCAGGTCCTGTTCTCTTTTCAGAAATGAGTACACTGAGTAGAAAAACAAGAGGCAGTGCTTTGCTGGTGTATTGTTAGTTGACTGCATAGGATACAACGGGCAAATGTGGTCTACTCCCAGAATCTTGCACTTCAGCAATAATAACTGGCATTTCATAGATATGTACACATAACTAGAAGTAATCTCACTGGACAAGGCTATAGGGCCGCTAACAAGGTGGCAGTGATGTTCAAGAGAACATCTGCACTGGCTTTTTTTCCCCCCAGTATTTTGACAGAAAGTCCCAAGAGTATCAAGGAATTTGGAGAGGTGATAAGAGTCCTTTTATATGGTTTTGCCCCCAAAATAACTTCTGCAAATAATTTCTAAATACTGCCATTATATGAAACAATCCTGGAAAAAACAAACAAACTGATGGACTGGCTTTATGAGGGAAATGTAAGAATTAAAACTGAGGACCATTAGGATATAGCATAATAGGCTGAAGCAGTGCAAGAGTCTCCAAGGCCGTGTAGGAAGAGGGAATTCAAATTTCCTGAACCTGGAAGAGAAGATTTCTCTATCCAATAGCAGGAGACTTAGAGAGAGAAAAAAGGGGGGGAAGTATTTTACTATCATTTGATTTACATGAACATGAAAGGATTATTGAGGCATATAAGAAGCTCTGCCCAAAGCAAATGTTGTTCCATCATGATACTTGCTGTACTTCATGTTTTGACTAAATTAATCCTGGCTACTAACCTGAAATTCTCTTCTCATTACTACAATTTGACTCATGCCAATGTCTACAAAAGATGTGCTGAGGTGTAAAATACAGTCAAAAACAAAACTCTAACAGGAAGTCTCCAAAATATTTACAAATACCTTACTGTTATTCTCTCAGGTCTACTTCCAATATATCTACTATGAATATAGCACATCATTCTCAGGTTAAATGAAGTTACATCATATATATGATTTGAAATATGATTTCTGAGGGGTTTTCATACAATGATACAAATCAAGAAATACAGCATTTCTGTGCCATGAATTTTGAATATTATCTGACTTTCCACAGGAAACTGAGGCATGGAGGAGGCCAAGCATTTAAAGTGACTTGGAAAGCTAACTGCAGAGTCAGGAATACCATAACGTGTTTCATTTGTATTTATACAGTTGTCTTTGTATTTACTTTCAACAACAACAAAAAATTACTTTCAAGCAGCTCCAATGTAAAATAATACTTTAGCCTAGGAGTAGTCTTATTGGAACCCATGGGACTAGTGGGTGGAGGGGGTGGAATCAGGTCTAATATCAATAGATATGCAATTAATATTTTAATACAATAATATCAGTCTCTATTACCCTCCCAGTTCCCTCCAAGATGTAAGGTATCATTGACATTGGAATCAGTGTCAGAACAGGGGCAGTGGCTCTCTCATGAAAATGCTTGTTTCTATTAAGTCGTTTCTTGCAAAGTCGCTTATTCATTCTTTTTATTGATATTAAAAGGAAGAAATGGAAGACCATTCCATCTATCCACACTGTCCCTGATTTAATAGAAATAATTAAGCTTTACATACCTTCTGGTTGTAGCTATACCAACAAGTTTATAGATGAAACTTAACTGAAAACAAAAATCTAAACTAAATAAAACCTTTCTGCTGGAATAGTTTATACCAGTCCCCCAAGTGAAATAAGGTAGAAGTACTTTTCCTGGTCTATACCTGATCAGCTGCATTGGCAGTGAGTTTGCTGCCAGGATTGACGTACTGCAAACTATTTGCACCCTCACTTGGCATGACTGTACCAGCAAAATTTCTAGTGTAGACCTGTTCAGACTATTACAAGCAGGAACCTAAAGGAAGAAGTACAAGGCCAATAACGGTAGCCTTCAGCTAAGCATTTGTGTTTATGGGTCTGGCTGTAGATAACCTATTTAAAGACGGGTATTGAAAGCATCTGGTAATTAAGTATAAAATGAGATCATCAGATTTCAGGTATGTAGAAACCATGGCAAAAGAACCACAAGGCTTGTGCTTAAACAGTACTTTGCTTCACTGGGGGAAAAAGGGCTCTTATTTCACCGATAAAGTGAGGGCAGTTTGTCAGCTGGATATGTGTAAGTAAGCAAGCTCCATTCCCCTTTGTCTTTTACTTTTTCACAGGAAGAAGAGAAATATCATCTTTACAAGTAACAATTCTATTTGCCTTGTTATGGTAGGAGAGGAAGTTCTTGCCACACTAACTTGCAAAAAAAATTAAAAAAGGTGTGATCAGAAATCACCATTTTCAAGGGGCCTCCAGAGGAAGGCAGGAATCTGATTCTGTGTGGTGATCAGCACCCTTGGTTCTATGAAATTCAACACCAGTTTAGGGCTCCTGTAACACAGCAGGACCGAGTACCCAGACATCATAAAGCTCTCATGTCTGAGAAAGGAGTTCGACTCATTTGTTACATATTGCAGCTGGCATGGAAGGGTGCAGGCATGCAACTTGCATGTATTTACAGACCAGCCATGGCTCGAGACCACCTATATCCATAAAAGTTTACACTCATGAGTGTAAAATTTGTTCCCCTCTTTTTTTTTTTTTTTAAATTAGGGGTTCATTGACTTCAAGGGTTTAACAGTCCCTGAAGCAATCCTTTTAATATTTAGATGGAATTCATTTTGTTGCACAGAGGCTGTACGTATAACTGTGCCATCCTGTCATTCTTACCCTGTTCTTCCCACGACCTCTGTTTGTTTGTTGCATCAGTTTGTTGCATTTTCAACTGAAAGTTAACACATGAGTTGGCTCATACAAACCAAGATTTTCAAAAATGCTTAGTGATTTAGATGTCCAGAAGTCAAATGCTCCCAGAGCTCTCAACACATTTTCACGGTTGGCTTTATAGCTCAGGATTGGCACACAAAAAGGCAGGCATCCACAACCAGCTTGGCTCTAGCACTTCATACAACGTTGTCTTGACTCCCTTCAGGCTTAGGAAGGCTTAGAAACCAAGTCTCCCAGCTCTAGGGCAAGTACCTTGCTATTACACTTTTTGACAAAATGTTGGCTCCTGCTCCTCCTCCTCCTCCAATATAGGGTACTGAACTTTATATTAAATTGAATGCTGTTCTCAATTAAGACGTTCTGGTTAATGTTGGGATCTTCTCTCTAACTGATTTGCATCTCAGTGTGAAAGAAGCACTCCCCTTGAAACCCTGAGTCAGATGTCCAAGCTTTAAGGAAAAGCAGGACTTTGTATGCACCTCTGTGTTCAACATTTTGGCTACTTTCATGTAGCTCCTGGCTGAGCATCTCAATGATATGGATTACTCTTCAAAGGAATCTTGGTTTTCTGATTCCGATTCATTTTGCAGGAAGCATAGACACCTAGCGTTCTCAATTAGGACTGAACCCTTGGGGAAAGGTGTTTGAAATTTAGATGTTGTGACACCTAAGTTGAGGTACCTGGGAAATCAATTAGGGTTGTCTTTGTATTTCCTTCATATACCTATATCTCATGAAGGCTGTCAAACTTAATTACATCACTGCTGCTTTTACCAACTGATCTACCACTTCTACCCCAAGAGCCAAGGCCTAAGTCGAACTGGGTGAATAACAAATTACACTTGTCTCTAAATGTTACTAGAAATTCAACATTTCCTGAAATGTATTTAACAAATCATTTCTGTGGATAATTCTTTATCTGTATATTGTTCACCAGAAGGTTTTGCATTATATTTTACATCTAAAATGCAAGCTATTAATTAGACACATTTTTAAGGTTACATGGCATGTTTAGGCTCCTCGATGGTTGAGTCCAGTGCATGGGAAAAAGTTGCTTGTGTACTTGATCTAGTTTGCATGTTAAGTAGTATTTTCAATTTTAACTGCTACTCTTATCACTAAATTTACTCCAGGGAATTTTTGCAGTGAATATACACAAAAGGGATGTTGGATAATTTTGTAACAAAGTTTCTCCCTCCTCCCCCATAGTATTCTGCCAGTTTTAATTATCTGTTACACAGAAGTAAAAAACAAGAGATTCTCCATAAAGGGCTGTTTAAACAATTGCTGATTAAATCAAGCTGTTATCCCACCCCCAGCACTTACATGGTATAAATATGAAAGAATTCCATTTATGTCATCTAAACTACATGCATGTAACCAAGAAGCAAATCAGGTCTACTGCTCATTTAAACCATCTTATGATGCCACGATCAACTTTTTTTGTTTT
Source organism: Alligator sinensis (assembly GCF_000455745.1). Classification (NCBI taxonomy): domain Eukaryota; kingdom Metazoa; phylum Chordata; order Crocodylia; family Alligatoridae; genus Alligator; species Alligator sinensis. The sequence goes on from NW_005841985.1 coordinate 757,500, forward strand.
GTTAGAAATACGTTACAAGGAACTTTAGCAAAAGATTCCCTCACAACTAGAGCCCCATTTGAAACATTAAAAACCTATTCAAATGTTACAATGACTTTTAATAAAAAAAAATAAATAAAAAAATGAAAAAGGTTAAAATGTTTGCAAAAGATCCAGATCATGACATAACTTTCCCACTGATACACACAGACATCTATAGTAGATACTAGTCCAAGAGGAATCTATATTTTTTCTAATCAGGCTCTCCATGGCAGACAGCAAACATTCCAAAAAAGAGCTTGGTGAGGGCCATAACTGAGAATTTTCAAGTAATATGAGAGCCTAAGCTGTTTGAGAGAAACATCATTGCTGTTAAAATTTGAGTTTTGCTTTTATTTTGTCAGCGTGTCATAATTGCATGCTGTGTCTTAACGTGAATCAGGCACATTCAAATTTCTGGCATGATCTGAAGTTCGCCCAGAAGGTCTATTCTAAGCTCCCTGTGTAATGAAATAAGAGCTGTGCATATGTCAGCATACTAAAGGTTCTGCATGCTGTGAAACCCAGTTAAGGAAGTTTCTCACAGGCTCTCCATGTTTTTATATGCAGAGTTCCAGAAACTCTGCAATGGTACAACAGTTTGATTAGAATCATAGCTTTGATTTCAGCTGACACAAATAACAGAGGCTTTAGTAGCACTTAACATTCTTTAAGCACATGGAGCCAATTACTGTTCATTTTAAATTATTTATATTATGCTAGTACTTGAGATCCCCTAAGTGGAGATCAGGAGATACACAGAAAGAGAGCACTTACTGGAATTTAAGATACAGTTAAACAGTGAAAGAAAAGATACTTAAAACAATACTTTATGAATAGATTATAAATAATTGGGTAGAGGAAGTTATTTTATAGGTCGGTATGATTAGTCATTAGGATCATCTTCCACATGCCTGAACCAAAGGGGAAGCAAAGTCCATTACAATTTCACTTTGACATTTCCAATTGATGAAAAGCCATTTATCAAGAAAAAAATATTTTTTCCTGAAAGCAGTTCTCTCATCCAGCCCCTGTCCAATGATCTCAGAGAGTGAGAGAAAGACATACAAAAAACTAGAACTCTTGGTTCCAAAATTATACCTTTTATTAGACCAACTGGAAAATGGCAAGAAAATTGTCCTTTTCTGCAAGCTTTCGGGATCAAAGTCCCTTCATCAGGCTCTGGGAAAAGTGTAGATGATACAAGATGGTAAAAAGTCCCCATAGGTAGGAAATAAACTTCATTTTTGCATAGAGGGAGCTGAAGACGGAAGGCTGTCCCTCTGGGTCCAGGAGAGTGTGTGAGCAGTGTTGATCTTTGATGTGTTGATCAGGTAGAATTCCTTTCCTGGAGGTGTCAGATGGCAAGCAGGGAAGCAAAAAAAACCCCTTCCTTGTTGTTCTGCAATGAAGTTTAAAAATCCAAAATAGATGGAATGAATTCTTGATTCAGAAAACTTTCAGTTTCAAATAATGAAAGTTCTCGTGAATTTTCTAACATGCTATATAGCTCAGGGATGCCAAAGATGCAGCCTGTGGGCTAAATACAGCCCATGGAGCTGCCTGTGGGTCTCAGAGCTGACCCCCACACTGCCTGCAGTGTGTGCTGCATTGGCCCCACAAGCCACTCACGGTGCCCACACAGGGCCAGACCAGGATGCACACTGCTTGTGGTGCCTGCATTGAGCTTGTCTGTGGGTCTGATCCAGCCCTACACCGTTTATCTAGCTCTTGGGGCCTTGTGAGTTTGATACCCCTGCTATAGTTTGATACTTCAGTCATGCATACTAATCTTTTTTCTATTTACTACTTTTGCTCCAGGAGGATTTAGTGCTTGTGAAAAGCTCTGGAATAACAGCACTGGAAATCAGAAGTCCTTTATATACCCACTGGACTAGAAGAGATTGTGTAGAAAAATCCTCCTCATATTTATTTCCCTGTCTATTTATTGCAAACCAACTCTAGTGGAAGAGGTTACTATGATTCAGTGTTCATTTATTCTTACTGAACCTGGCCTCAAAGATTCATAGATTGTAAGGTGGAAGGGACCTTGGAAGATCATTAAGTCCAGCTCCCTGCACCAAGCAGGAAAGATCACTGGGGTGAGGTGACCCCAGCAAGGTGACTGTCTAGTCTCCTCTTGAAGATTTCCAAGGGAGGTGATTGCACCACCCCTAGAGGGAGCTTATTCCACAGTCTGGACACGCTGATTGTAAAGAAGTTTTTCCTAATGTTCAGCCTGAATCAGTCTTCCAGGAGTTTGTGGCCATTACTCCTAGTTTTCCCCTTGGATGCCCTGGTGAACAGTTGCTCACCAAGGCCTTGATGTACTCCCCTAGTGAAGTGGTACGCTGCTACCAGGTCCCTTCTCAGCCTTCTTTTCCTCAGGCTGAAGAGTCCCAGATCCCTCAGCCTTTCCTCGTATGGCTTGCTTTTTAAGACTCTGATCATATGGGTGGCTCTTCTTTGGACTCCCTCAAGCTTGTCCACATCCTTGTTAAAGTGTGGTGCCCCAGAACTGGACACAGTACTCCAGCTGTGGTCTCACCAGTGCTGAATAAAGCAGAAGAATCACCTCCTTGGTTTTGCTGGAGATGCACCAATTGATGCATGCCAGAGTAGTATTTGCCCTACTGGCTACAGCATCACATTGCCAGCTCATATTCATACTGTAGTCTATTATTACCCCCAGGTCCCTTTCATTCATGGTGCTCGTCAGTTGGGTGCCACCAAGCCTGTAGATGTATTGGGGGTTGTTCGTCCTGAGGTGGAGCACTTTACATTTCTCGATGTTGAACTTCATCAGATTCAGCAGATAAAAATTCAAGGCTGTCTACCAAGATGACAGTTTTAGAGCTGTAGTCATTTCTCCACCTCTGAATAGACAGAAACCAACTAATTGTACCCAGGACAAACAACTAAAGATGTTAACATTTTGGGGTTCAAAGCATTGACTCTTTGAGAACTTTCTATTTTACCCCTGGATACATCCAAGTAGTAAAGAAATGTTTAATTTAAGAATTACTGAGAGAGAACCCAAGAGTCATAGCAATAGCCATATTAGTCTGAAATGAGGCAGAAGGCAGGGTGGAGAAACACCTTATAGACCAGGGGTGGGCAATTATTTTGGGCAGAGGGCTGCTTACTGAGTTTTGGCAAGTTGTTGAGGGCCACATGGGTAGCCCCACTCCTTGACAGATGCCCTGCCCCTTGGTCACCATCTTGGGACAGGAAATCCCGCCCCGTAGCCCCTGACTTTTGACACCAGAAGTCCCTCCCTTTGCCCCCTGAAATACTCCTTTCAGCAAGGCGTTTTGCCATCTCAGAACCAGAAAAATACCAAATTTTAATCTAAAAATTGAACATCTACAACATTCATTAATTTGATTTCAAAAAATATTTTTGTCCTGATTTACATCGTGTATATAGAGGTGAGCACACAATAGCTTAAAAGAAAACCTTACTCTTGTATATTGTGGGGGGGGCATCTGGGTATGTGGGGACTGGGGGTGGGTGAGTGAGTGCGTGCGTGCAGGGGTGGACAGTTTTGGGAGGTGAGATTAGGGAGTGTGTGCGGGGAACTGGGTGTTGGGGTCTGCATGTATGGCAGTTGGTGGGGTGGTTCATGTATATGGTGGGGTGTGCATGTGGGACTTGCCCCATGAACACACACTCTCCTTTTCCCTCACTGTACACAGTGCCTCCCTCACTGGGCGCGCGCGCGCGCACACACACACACACACACACACACACACAGTGCCTCCCTCGCTGCACACACACACAGTGCCTGCCTCCCTCACTGCGCGCACGCACACACGCTGCGCCTCCCTCACTGCGCGCGCGTGCATGCACGCACACACACACACACACACGCTGCACCTCCCTCACTGCACGCATGAACCCACACACACACACACACGCAGCGGCACCCTCACTGCCCTCCCTCACTGCACGCATGCACACACACACACACACACACGCTGCGCCTCCCTCACTGCTCACACACACACACACACACACACACACACACACACAGAGTGCCTCCCTCACTGTGCACGCACACAAACACACTGCGCCTCCCTTATTGCTCTCTCCATCTCTCTCCCCTCTTCCCTCATTGCACCCCCCCCCCCAGCTTCATGCTACCATGGTCCAACGATGGAGCCAGGGGCCACGTGGTGCTGGAACTGCCAACGGGTGTGCAGGGAAGTAGTGAAAGCGGCAGCAGGCAGAGGCTTCTGGTTGGGGCAGGAGGGGGCTAGGGGTAGTGCAGGGTGAGTCCAGCCTTGCTCCTGGGTCCTGCCAGCTTCCCCTGGGTCCTACTGCCCCTGGCTCCTGTCATCTTTGACAGGCAGCCAGGATCAGATAAATATTAAATTTTCTAAATTTTTTAGAGGCCCCGCAGGCCGGATAGTATGGCCTGTCAGGCCTCATTCAGCCCATGTGCCACATTTTGCCTGCCCCTGTTATAGACTCACTAAATCAAAGATGCCTAAGCTCACTTCATGTTTTTTATTCTTCACAGTGTCTTAAGAAATGCTTCTATCTTGAGGTCTGTTCCAATTAAAAAAATATTGGGTCTATCGTAAGGAGGAAAATGTATTCTTTCTGCTAGGAAGTATATTATTTCTGTTGTTACAAATCTGGCTGAATGGCAATTTCAAAAGGTGTGCATCTGTGTATGCGTTTTCAGCCAAATGGCTGAACCCACAATCACAGTACAGAAAAAAAGAATGACAATAACTCTGATGAACATTTCAACAGGCCTAGCTGTTGCTGTGCTCTCCTTGTGTGTAGCTAATGGACAGATCCTCTGCTAAAGTAAACTGTTATAGCTTCACTGACCTTGACTGAAGACCTGCCTAGTAGAAGATCCTTTTGTTTATTCGTCTAAACTGTAAAAGGAAAGAAGGAAACCTTAGCACAGACATCATACAAGTGGCACCAGACAAGAAAAAAAAACCACTTTGGTAGTGATAATATTGTATAATAAAATAAATGTCATAAGTAACATGGGCCTAAAGCCTACAAAAAATTACAGAAGGCAATAAATGTGATGTCAAATTCATTAATTCCATTTCCAAATGTATTTAAAGAACTACTACAATCATCCCAAACATTGGCCAACATCTTATGATGTTTAAAGGAAAGCTTTAAAGTAAAAAATAAAACTAGCTGAATGAAGCTGATTTGGTAGTCCTTGTCTAAAATCTTTAAAACCCAGGTTTAATATTACCATTTACCTAGAAGAAATTTCTGGATGGAAAGAACCAGTCAAAAAAAATTGAAAAATTGATTCGCCATTCAGATTTCAATATTTTGCTCAATATTATTTAGTTCTAATTCCCCAGTGAGGAAAGTTACAAGCTGTGCTCTAGGACAAATAGTCAGGGGGATCCCTCTCTCAAACATATTTGTGCTTTTTACATTAAAATGGTATTTGAGAGTCAGAAGAAACCTGCTAAATCTGTTCATCTGGATACAATTAAATGCTCTTTTTTTTTTGTTTGTTTAGTCTGGAGCAAGCAAAAATACACAGCTCCTAACAGTCTGTTTCTTTTCATTTCAGTTTTGTATGCATTTGGGACCTGTCAAGATCACCAAATGGGGCCAGCCCTATGCAGTACAAACTGAATGGATTATTTCACGTTAAACAGCACTGCATATTGTTACTTACTAACATATAGTGTGTTTAAATATCATGAGGGACAGATAGATCATTTTGACCTTACTTAAGTGAGCAATGCTAATTTCTCTACATGAGTAGAACTGTTCATGGCTTAGCTTTGGTCCAGAGTAAACAGGATAGATTTAGTGGTGCTCTGTCAAGTAAGGCCTGATCCAAAGCCCATTTAATTGGATCATAGTCATCAAATAACCACCTGACTTTTCCTTGCACAGAAGCTTTCTGCCCAACAGTTTCATAGATGATAATATTTAGCATGTTACCTCTTGGGGAAAAAAATAGTTCACAACTATAAAACTTTACAACTCTGCATGAGGTAGTTAAACATTATCATAACCATTTTCAGAGATGAAATTAAAGTAGGGATTAAATGACAAGCACAGCCCACAGGGGAAGTTAGTGTCAAATCTAACCTAAAGATTTGGAAAAGCACCTCATTCCAAGCCAAGCACTCAAACTAATGGACCAGACTTCTTCAATACTGTTAAATATCCCTCATTTCTCACTGCCACCTCTGACTCTCCAAAACTAATGAAAAATAGTACTAGTAAGAAAAGAGTGTAGAAGGGATATTAAGTTGATTTTACAGAACTCTTTCATGTATGCTTCCCAGCTTACTCCAGACAACTTGAGCTTTGTTGTCAGTTACCAAACAATATAAGAGTCTGCACAACCCTCCTCTCCTCCATGAGCAACACAAAAGGGATTTCATTCAGAGTCATCATTCAGCAGTGGGGCATATGCCCATCTGGAAAGCTTGTACAGTTAGTCTGAGAAAAGGGCAGAGAAAAGAATTGAATTATACTAGGTGGATACATAGGCAAAATTGAAGAACATTGTTTCCAACAAGCACAGTGCAGAAGCTAAGCTCACCCCCAGAAATTTGTGCAGCCCCTACTTAGTAGTAGATAACCCTCACTGACCTTTCCAGCATTTGAATGGTGATAGCTTTACTGACATGAACTGGTTACAGGACAATTTTTTCCAACGTGTGTTATGCAAAACAAACTCTCAGTGGACACAGTCTCCAAGTCTCTCATTAGATTACTGTGGCAGAAATGTTTACCAAAACCAGTTGCAAGAAAATATCACATTGTTTTTGTTCAAACTCTGCCACATCCCTCTCAATATTTCTGAACAAAATCTTATCTTGTTTTAAACTAAAGTCTATTGGTGGGGGGGGGGGGGGAGGGAAA